>NC_073694.1:202022298-202174798 GCF_029784165.1 Wyeomyia smithii
AGCAGATTTTTAGGGGCAAAAAATATTTTCACGATGGTTCTACCCCTTTTCCTCTTCATAAGGGGAGTGCTACATACATATAAAACACAAACTTCTGCACAACTCGAGAACTTATCGAGCAAATGGAACCAAATTCGGCATTTGAAGGTTTTCGGGGGTAAAAAATGTTTCTATGATGGTTTAACACCCCTCCCTACTTTGCAAGAAGGGGGACTGAAACACAGCCAAAAGTGACTAAATACCATCCAATATGGGCATTTCCGTAACCCTGATGATGCACAGAAGCCAGAAATCGACCACAGACACAATTTTGAATTCAAAGGTGGCGACTTCCGGTGTCTGGAAAACAGCCAAAAATGACTGAATACCATCCAATATGGGTAGTTTCGGTATCAAACTGACGGCCAGAGGCCAGAAATTGATTCAACATGCCATTTCGCAAGTTGAAGACTTCTATTTCTGGAAATCAGCTGAAAATGACCGAATGTCAATCAATATGGATATTTTTAGAATCGAGGTGCTGTACAAAAATTAAAAGGCAAGGATGTTCTCATAATGATAAAACCAATCATTTCAAACGATTTTTCTTTTGAGTTCGAACGTATCCAATGCCTGATTCGTTATGCATTAGCAGACTATTAACAAATCGGATGTTGAATGCAGGTAAAATCAGTTTAGAGTGTTTGAAATTATTTAATAAAAAAAATGGGCGGAACGAAGTTTGCTGGGACAGCTGGCATTAAGTATTAAAATAAAATAAAAAAAATAAATTTTAATTATTCAACTTAAAAAAATAAAAGTCAGAAAAAAAGCGTCAAATCATTTCTCAGTAAAAAATACGAAAGATCTAGTAGAAAAGTTCAAAATTCGAAAAATCAATAAAGTCAAATAGTTAAAAGGCAATCAAAAAAGGTAAAAATGGTCAAAACTTTCAAGAAGTAAAATGTCAAAATGTAAAAAAAAATCAAGTAATAAGATAGTTGAATAGTCGAAAAATACATATTTGAAAACTATACTTTCAGTAAAAAAAAAAAAAACAAAGTAACGAAGAGTAAAAAGTAGAAAACTTGAAAAATTTAAATGCACCATTAACGTTAAAAAATCGAAGTTTGAAAATTTTAAAAGTGAAAAAAAAAGAATCAGTGAAAAAGCCAAAATGTCAAAACATTAAAAAGTCAAACTATTCGACAATTAAAATATCAAGAAGTTAGAAAACTAAAAAGTCAAAATTAAAAGTAAAAACATGAAACGTGAAACGTGAAATAGTCATAAATTCGTCGTAGTTTTTGAAGTCTAAATGTCGGAAAGTTAAAAAGTTGCAAAGCCAAACCGTTAAACAGTGAAAAATATTAACGTGAAAGCACAGACAAACAGACGTGCCACCTCGAACAAAGATCCTGAAAAATCTTCGTCCTTATTCGAAACGTTACACTCATGCGCCACCATGTGAACTTATTGCCTACTAACTCATTCTCGTAAAACGGTTTTTGTCTTTGCTAATGGGTGTGCGAACTTGCTTAAATCAACACAAGCGGCACTACCTTGTGGTTTTTATCTTTCATAATTACTGTGCACTATTGCTTATAGTGACACTAACGACAAAAAAAAATGAAAACGCTGATAAACTGAAGAGTAATAAAAGTCAAAAAGTTAAATAGTCGGAAAGCCAAAAAGTCTAAAAATTTCAAAAAGTTACAAAGCGTAATGGTCAAATAATTGAAAAGATATATATTAAAAAGAAGACCAGTCCAATAGTTGAAAGTATTATAAATCAAAAATTTAAGCAGTTGAGGTAAAATTCGAAAAATCAAAACGAAGACAAGCTTTAAAGTTGGGTAGTCAATAAATGGAGAATTATAATGTCAAAAAAACAAAATGGCTGGAAAATCAAATTAAAAGAACCAAACTAAGAACTAGGAAAAAGAAAACCGAAAATGTCTTTACGTAATTTGTGGTTGACACTTAAGATACGAAAGAAATAAAAAATAGTAAGTAAATGAGTAAAACTTAAAAATTCAGAGAGCCGAACTGAAAAATTGTCGAAAAGTTCAGAGTGAAAAATTGTCACATTAAAAATATAAAATATGACATAAAGTTAAAAAGTTAAACTTTTAACTGAGAAATTAGGGAAATGAAAAAGCTGAAAAGTCAAAGAGTCCACATAGTCAGAAAAAAGGCCAAAAAATCAAAAAGTCAAACTGTCTAAAGCCAAATCCAAACTATTGAAAATTAACAAGTGCCTTTCAAAAAGGTTAAAAGGAAAATGTCGAAAATTGCAAAATTTGTGAAATCAAGAAATAGCTAAAAAACCGAAGAGTCTCAAAACACAAAATGTCTAAAACGTAATCAAAAACTTTAAAAGTTGAAAGTCAGAAAACAAAGCGTTAAATCAGAGTTGAAGAGCTAAAAATAAAAAAAAAAAAATCAAAAGGTGAACAGTAAGTTAAAAATTCATAAAGGCTGAAAATTGAAGAGCAATAGAAGTAAAAAAAGGTTTAAAAGTCCAATAGTCAGAAAGACAAACATTGAAAATGACAAAAAGTAAATAAATTACAAGAGTTGAATAATTCCGGAAGATTAGAATCAGAAAGTCAATTGGACTGAAATAAAAAAAAAATGAATTTAATAGTCGATTAACTAAATATTCGAAAATCAAATAGTCAAAAACACAAAACAAAACACACACAAAACTGTAAAAAAGTCAGAAACTATGCAAAGTAAAATGAAAAATCGAAAAGTTAAAAATTGATTAAGTTACAAAGTCAAATCATTGCATAGGGCAATCGACAAGGAGTTAAACTGTTTAAAGTAGAAAATTGGAATTTGGTTGGAAAATCGCTTAAGTTCAAAAATTTTGAATGTAAAATTGTCATGGAGTAGAAGAAAGAAAAACTACAAAATTTCAAGAAGTTAAAATACTAAAAAACCCAAGCAGTTAAAAAGTCAATATGTCAAAACGACAAAATGTTCAAAAGACAAAATCAAGAATCAACAAGTCAAAGTCAAAAAGTGAAAAATAAACCGTAATGACGAAAAGTTGAAAACATCGAACAGCCAAAGTATTAAAAGTAAAAACCTTGAAACATTAAAACGTAGAATAACTTAAGAGTCGTAAAGTCAAAAAATGAAATATAGAAGGTCAAAAAGTTAGGAAGGCTGGAAAATCGGAGAGTCCTAAGGTCGAAGAGTAAAAATAGTCAAGAAGCAAAACCGTCAAACAGTGGAAAATATTCAAGTTTATGTCTCAAAAAACTAAACTATTTAAACAAAAATCTCGGAAATGCTTTACCGAAAGTCTGAAAGTTAGAAAAAATACAAAGTGGAAAATGAGATGAGACAAAACGTCAAAAGATCAGAATGGCACACTATTAAAAGTAATTTAATAAGTCCAAAATGCAAAAATATTGAGAAGTCAAAAATTTGAAACGTCAAAAGGTTGAAAAGCAAACAACTAAAACGAAACTTTCGAAATGTAAATAGTTCAAAAAACCTGAAAATCACAGCATCACTGAGTAAAAACATCACGAATCAGAAACTAGAAAAGTTAAATTACGAAAAAGTTGTGAAAACCAAATACTAAATTTTTAAAACCAACAAGTAAATCGTATCACGTATCACCAACAAGTAAATCGTATCACTTACAAGATACACTAAGGTCTTTTTTCGTGCGTTTCTAAATTTGTATGGGCTCGCGCAAAAAAAAAAAACTTTTTTGAGTTGCAAATACTACGAAGAAAATCGTTCTAAAATGTTTGAACCTCGTTTGAATATGATAGTGGTCAATCCATAGACTAAAATGCAAAATTTGAAACTTTGAGTATATACACCAAAAATTGTGATTTTTTTTTGAAAACTTTCATATGATCACTCGTGCTCTAAAACGGAAAACGTGATTGAAATGAGGTCGATATCTTGTACCGTTTTTGAGTAATTGAGGAAAGCAGTCCGCGTAAAGAAGACCCTACTGTATATTCATATTCTGAAATAGACGCATTTCGCTCAAGCGCGACCAGATGTTGGGAGCACATACATAGAATTCGCGGGAGTGTAGGTCTTAGAAAAGTCATGTAATTATGCATACCATTTTTGAAAATTTATCTGGACTTCTTTGAAGGGGTCGAAGTTCCATGACAAGAGTTTGAGAAACATTGTCAATGAATGACCATAACTTTCATTTGAAAATATTGAAAAAAAAAAAAAAACTTTGGCACTACAACAAATTTTTTCGAAACGCATTTTTTTCAGTGTATAATCTCAATCTTAATTAAAGTTCAGCAATTCTCTATAAGTCTACAATTTTTTTTCTCGTCATCACTGAGATAGGTATACAGGTCGGACTCGATTATCCGGAATTCGGTTATCCGGAATTTTAGACTCGATTTTCCGGATTTTTTTTTTGTGTTCATTTTTAATTTTAATTCCAAAATTTTAGCTTCACCATTCCTTCTGGCATATTTGTAACCATTTATGTCACTTCTGGCATGTTTGGGACATGTTCGAATTAAGTAAAAATGATCAATGTCCAATTTATTTTTTTCGCTTCTCAAGATATTACCCCTTTTCGCCTCAGAAATAATTTCTGGTTACGCCACTGCATCATACAAGTGAAATAAGAAAAAGGAAATATTTATCTAATGTTTGTTAATAGCGAATTTGAATATTTTTTCTGTGATTCGGTTATCCGGAAAACTCGATTATCCGAAATGAATTTTTTTTTGATGTTCCGGATAATCGAGTCCGACCTGTATTGATTTATGAAAAGTAGGATTATAATATTACCTCAGATATATATCAAAGTAAAAAAAAACTATGCAAAGCTGCTTAGTTTAAAAAGGCCTACACACCCACAAAGTTCCATTGAATTTTGAAAGGGTGCTGCCAGCCGCTCTGTCATGTTAGCGCGAAATGCGTCAATAGTTTTCTCGGTGTTTCTTTACAGATTACGGTGCGACCCCATCAACTCACATCCGATGGAAGAACATGGTACTTTTAACCTACCAAACATTTTTTTCGTATGAATTAGCTACTAAATACAAACAAACTTTGCCGATCGTTACTACCAAAAGGTTATAATAGCAAACACGGCAATATTAAACATCGCTAAATCCATTACCGACTGGAAGATGCCGTTCGAGCGCAAAACAATTCAGCATCAAATTGCAGGCTCCATCTTAATTCAAGATAACGCTAACCATATGCATCCATTCGGATCACATTCTCCCTGTTTGCCGAACCCATCAGAGCGGAGCCGAGCGTTGGGTGGGAGGATAAACGTAAGTTGTCAGCCAAACTGCGGTACATTGGATTGACACGGGAGCAAGCTTGGTGCTACCTACCACCCGTGCACTGGATGTGCTGGAAACAAGATTTCACACTGGATTTCTCCTGGTACGCATCATCGCGGTGCACTGGCAGGATGAATGTGAACAAAACGTGGCAAGCGCAGAATCCAATTTGCGGAATATCTACCATAAATTCTTTTTAGCCCTGCGCCGAAATGAGATTGACAGACTTTCAGTTTCACTAGACATTTAGGAGCTAGGAGCTAGGTTGTTACTGATAACGCAGAACCGAATGTCTTCGTGCAGGCTCTGGTTTGCGATGGGGTTGGAACAAAGCGACGTAAGTATTAATATTTATTTTCACCCACATCGTCGCTAACTTAGTATAGGAAAATACACTCCAACACTGGTTTTTAATTTAGAAGTAACACGAGCTTTCGAAACCTGTCGAATGGGAAATTGATTTTCGCCCTCTTTGGTATTTTTTTTGATTTCTGAACTGAAAACTGAGTGCGATGACGCCGGATCTGATTTATCGTTAATCGAAATCGTGCTGCTGCTGCTTTCACGTCCGTTACCATCTCCGGCCACGGCACTGTGCGGTTGTTCACGGTTGAGTTTATGGCAGAGACGGTCGCCATCAAACTTAGCAAACTTGTTGCTCCCGTTTGCCAAGGCGGCTGTTCGAACTCGGCGAACGAAAAAGTGATTTCAATTCCAATAAAGGAGGAGTGATTTGATAATTTCCAATCAGAGGAAAAATCATTTCATTCGCTTTAGTTTAATAATTACGTCCATGTGTGGTTTATATGTCGAACACGATCGATTATGCTTTTTGTTAAAAATAAGCTGTCACCAACTGTTGTCCACCCAATTTCGATTATAATTCGTTTCGCTGCGCGAACTTTGCAAAGAAAAAAGGTTGCGAACCTTGTTTTAGTTTTCACCCCACAGGGATTTTGCTTCTGCTTCTTGTTCGGTCCGACCCGATCGACCCTCAAGTTGTGCACACGGATCTGCGAGCTTCATTGTAATCTATTTCCATTTGTTACACATGTTGCCGAGGATAATGACGACGCGGTTCGTTCGTTCCGCACCGTTCCTTCTGAGTTTGGTTTGTGCTCATCAAATAACACAAAAAAAGACAAGAAGAATAAAAACGTATATCATGGTAAGTACTTTTGCTCGATTCTTGCTTGATGGCACATGATGACTTTATGATTCCTTCAGAAGTGGAATCAATCCTATTTCTGTGGCTGCGAAGACAAAAAAAAACAAACCTCTTTAACTCACTGATCCGAGAACCAAAAAAAAAAAAACACTATCATTTTGGGCAGAACTTTTATAACTCATTTCAGTCTCGTCGATTGACACTTCTCCTGTTTCGCTTCTGCGGCCACAGGGCGGATCTTGAGATCCGCCTTTCGCTAGTACTGGCGGAGCGCATCCCAAATCGGACGTGACGTTCTTTAACGTTGTTGTTTGGCGCTTTTTTTGCGGATTTTGCAGGACAACTTTTTTAATCTGGCTCTGGGAAAGTTGTTCTCTCCGCGTTGTTCTGCTTGTACGCTCGGTTTTTGTTATTTATCCGTATTTCATTCGTTCGGCTGGTTGACGGGATGTATATATTTTAGGTTAACTTTCCGTACAGCCCCACCGAAGATGACTTCTAAGTGAGGTTGGGCAATGAACGGGATATTTTACATTTTTATCGTTAAAGTGGTGCTCATTTCTCTTGAGTGAACTCTAGAAGTTGTTTTTTTTTATCAAGACAAAAGAGTTATTAGGGAAGTTTGTGTGGTACAACCCTGAACGGAGCATCAAAGGTTTTGTTGCTGTAGTTTCATATAACAAAACCAGATGTCGAGAACTTCGATACAAGACTGTTTGCTTGCACCTCCGACGAGTTTAAGTTTATAACGAGCTCCTAACGGGGAGTTCTTTGCAATTCGACACCCACACAAAAACCTGCACGTAGAAGAGACGATGATGGGTGGCAAAAATCCCGTTATCGATCTTCGAAATCAATTATTTATTTTGCTCTGTCTGCCAGCTCCGGCGTTCGCTGGCTGCTGGCTGGTTGGCACAATGCCCAACATGTGCAGCAAATACATACATATATGTGTATATAGATTCGGAAATGTTTCCCATCGAAAGTTTGCACAACACTCTTGCTGTTAGCATTGATCGATCGAAGCTCTGCATTGAAACGGAAGGCAAAAAAATAAAAAGGATTTTCACATTTCGAATGCCAGGTTGAGCGTGGCAGAACTAGAAACAGGTTGGGATAAATTAATTACTCTCTTAAACGTGTAATCGATCGAGATGATTGATTTAGAGCGCTGTTAGAAGCAGTTCGTGCTTCATTAATATTCTAGCGAAAAACCTTCTTCAACAAAATTGTGCAATATGATGGAGCACACATTTTCTTGTAATCACAAATTAGAGTGACTCAAATTTTCGAAGAAATCCAGCATCCAACCTTCTTATCTTTCCAGATAGAGTTGTAGTCCCATCGATTTTGCTGAACTTCGTAGAAAAAATTACATTAAATTTTCATACCTTTTCAGGCCGAGTAGGGTATTTGTTCCATTATTCATCTCATTAAGCTGATAATCACGAAGAATGCACGGACTAAATACCATTTTTTTAAGAAATCCTTGAACGAATAAACAAAACACGATTACATGCTGTCGAGACAATGGACTGTACTTAAATCACTACGGGAACATTCCGGATGGTTCTATCACTTCGCAGGATTTTCGGATGAAGAACTTCCAATTATTTCACTCAAACTTATATTATACTTTAACACGAATGAATCTATCTCTACTGCCACTGTCCTATTTATAGCAATGTACTAATTTCTAGAACATTCGAAACGGAAAACAAAAAAAAAACTATGAAGGAACGTATTCACCATCTGGAAAACTCGAGAAAATGCTCCAACAGAAAGCGGCTGTCAAACACGTCGAGCTGTCAAAATTTGCGTTTGCGTTGACGAGGGGTAAACAAAACCGAAATTACATCGAGCTGAACCGGTTGGCTCGAACATTCTCCCCCCGGGATTCGTCGATTTCAGTCTCGGAAGCTTGTAGATTATCCAAAATTGGCAGTGGAGCAAGTTTATGTATTGGTCGCATCAGTAAACCAGCCTTGGTTCGCAGTTCCACCGTCCTCACCATGTTGTCTAATCCCGGATAAGTATTTTCCACCTTTCCCATCTTCCAGAGTTGCGGAGGCAGATTGTCTTCTTTAATGAGCACAATCATTCCCTTTCGAAGGTTGGCATGCTTACGAGTCCATTTGCCTCGGACTTGTAATTCCACTAAATATTCACGGGACCAGCGTTTCCAAAACATCTCCCTAAGATGTTGTATATATTGCCAACGAGAGAGGCGGTTGCTGGGGATTTCATCATATGTTGGCTCAGGAATTGCATTCAATGGTCGGTCAATTAGAAAATGACCCGGAGTGAGAGGTTCCAAATCTGCCGGGTCGTCAGATGAAGCATATAAGGGTCTTGAGTTCAAAAGTGCTTCGATTTGGCACAGTAAAGTCGAAAACTCACTCATTGTTAATAAAGCTGACTGACACACCTTCCTCAAAATCGTCTTAGTGCTTTTCACGCCTGCTTCCCATAGCCCACCCATGTGTGGTGCATTCGGCGGAATCATTCTCCAACGAATTTGACGAGAATGACAAAATTCAAAAATTTTCTTCTCAGTTAGTTGCTGCCTAAAAAGTTCATATAATTCATGCAGCTCATGTTTTGCTCCGACAAAATTTGTTCCATGGTCAGAATACACATCCTCGGGAAGTCCACGTCGAGAAACAAACCGAACCAATGCACTCATAAACGCCTCGGTTGAAAGGTTCTCTACGGCCTCGAGATGAATCCCCTTTGTCACCAGACACACAAATACACATATGTAGCCCTTGACGGGAGCAGTCTTACGACCTGTTTGCTTTATAAAAATGGGTCCGGCAAAATCAACACCCACCTTTTGGAACGCTGGAGCTCTATCACACCGACTTGCAGGCAGGTCACCCATGAATTGATTGGCAGTTATTGGTTTGCACTTGAAACACGTGACGCAATTTCTGGTCACTTTGCGAAAAGTGGATCGTGAATTCAGAACCCAGAACTGTCTACGCACAATAGCCATAAGAGCAGATGGGCCCACATGGAGATTCTCACGATGAATAGCCATTATAAAATTTTGAACCACCATATTATGACCAGGTAAAATTAACTGGTGTTTACCTTCATCAGTCAAACTCGAATGACGTAATCTACCACCCACTCTCAACAGCCCGTTATCAATTATTGGACATAAGTTTCCAATCCGCTTGCAAGGCTTACCTGCCTTCACTCTTTCAATTTCATCAGCTAGACTTTGAAATTGTAGCACACGAACTATGGTAGTCATTGCCGACCGCAGTTCCTCCACTGTAGGATATCGCTGAATAACACGATTCATCTTAACCTTTTCTCTGCAGTTTTTATAAAACCGCAATATGTACGCCAACACTCGTTGCAGTTTTCTAAACGATTCATATTTGAAGAAAATTGGTAGAACATCCATATTAACCACTGCTTGTACAGCGGACACACATTTCAATTCGGGAATATCTTCATCAGCTAACTTCTCTGGAGAATCTATTTCGTACATCTCGTCTCGTAAAAATCTCGGGCCGTTCCACCAAAGGTCATTACTTAATAGCTTATCAGCAGATTGACCACGAGACACCAAGTCTGCAGGATTTTCATTCGTATTAACATACTTCCATCGAAATTGTTCACCGCTCTCTTTAATTTCACGCACACGATTTGAAACGTACAAATCTAGTTGACTGTGATTTTTCTGCAACCAAGCAAGCACGATTTGGCTGTCAGACCATAAAATTATTTCGTTGAATGCAGTGTTTAGTGCGGAGAGGATTTTCTTCACCAACCGGACTAACAAACCGGCAGCAAGCAATTCTTTACGAGGGATGGTAAGTACATCCTTTGGCACTATTTTAGATTTAGCGCATAATAATTTAACATCGATTTTTTTTTCAGGAACAAGAGATCGTATATAAACACACGCTCCATATGCGTGCATCGAAGCATCAGCGAAGCCGTGCAACTCGAACACAGCGGCGTCGGAATTCACTATTTGACGAGGGATACGAAGTTGGCTAACACCATCAATGGCCCTAAGGAAAGTTTCTACTTCGTTTTTCAACTCACCGGTGATACTTTCATCCCAATTCAGTTTTGCTTTCCAGATTCTGTGCATCAAGAGTTTTCCGATCACGATGACCGGTGCCACTAAGCCAAGCGGATCGTACATACGTGCGATGACCGACAAGAGGTGTCTCTTTGTAGGCGTCTTTTTATCATCCGATGGTGCCGAAGAAAATATTAATTCATCCGACGCCGGGTTCCACATCAAACCCAACGTTTTGATTGCTTCTTCTGCGCCGATACAGACGAGTTCCTCACGGTCACATTGAGGGATCTTTTCCAAAAGTTTGGGACTATTCGACGACCACTTATGTAGGTGAAAGCCACCGGCGGACAACAGCTGGACCAACTGCTCTTGTGCTGCGGACGCCGTGCTGAGATCATTGAAACCGAATAATGCGTTGTCTACGTAGCAATCCTTCTCGATGATGTCAGCAGCCATAGGATATTTGGCTCTCTCGTCGATTGCCAACTGTAGCAGAGCTCTTGTAGCCAAAAACGGAGCGGATGCAGTGCCATAAGTGACGGTTGTCAGCTCAAGCACACGAAGGCGACACGATGGATCAATTCTCCAGAACACACGTTGTAACGGTGTGTGACACTCGTCGACGATAATTTGCCGATACATCTTTGTAATGTCGGCAGACAAAACATAACATGGCTCACGGAAACGAAGGACTATGGATTGCAGGTCGCTCTGGTTAATAGCACCTACCTTTAAAACATCGTTGAGGGAGCGTCCAGAGACCTTAGCTGAAGCATCAAACACTACCCGACATTTGGTGGTAGTATTCGACGGTTTTAAAACGGCATGGTGAGGTAGGTACCATTTCCCAATACCCGGCATGTCCTTATTTTCGTCTATTTCTTTACAGTGACCAAGGTCCTCATATTCAGCCATGAATTCTGTATACTGTTGCTTTAATTCTGGTTGCTGAGCAAGTCTTTTTTCCAAAGCATAAAATCTTCTCAAGGCCACTTGTCTGGAGTCACCAAGTTCATCCAGCGTGTTGCGGAGTGGCAGTTGAACTACGTATCTACCCGTTGCATCACGACGATGTGTGGCTTGGAAATGTAGTTCACATTCTTGCTCTTCAGTGCAAACCTTAGAAGCAGAATGCACCTCTTCCACCTCCCAAAAACGTTGTATCAACGAATTCAAATCATCCACCGTGACGGAGTGTGAGTGAACTGTCTGTTCTGCTGTCGTATTCACATCGCAGCAACCACCAACGACCCAGCCGAGCATTGTTTCTCGTAGAATAGGGTAATTATCAGCCAATATAATTTCACCTGGTAGCAGTAACTTGAGGAACCATTGGTTTCCTAGCAACAAATCGATTTTTCCACTCTGATAAAATTGTGGATCTGCAAGACGTACTCCGGACGGCAAATTCATGGCACTTATGTCCACGCTTGAAGATGGCAAGTCTGCCGTAACCAAATCCGTGATCAAGCAACTGACGTTGGCTTCAAAATTAGAGTACCTGGAACGGATTTTGAGGACGCAACTACCCAACGAACGGCTCTTTATGTTGTTAATGCCTGCCACTACTATATTGGATGGATTCTGCTTCAAGCCTAATTTTTCCATCATTGTTCGGGACACTAAGTTTGCTTGGGAGGCTGAATCAAGTAAAACTCTGCAGGGGCGGGGGTTGTTATTTTTATCGATGACATCCACTACAGCTGTCAGCAATAATACTTGCTGCAGCGGTCTAGTTTTCACGGATGAGCAGGTGGCGCTAGTTACTTGTGGAGGCTGCTGCTCTTTTTCCTGCTGAGCAGGGAGTTCTGGTTTAGGTGATGGTTCCTGTTCGTTTGCTGATCGCTGCTCCTCTAAATGGAGCAGACTATGATGGCGACGTTTGCACTTTGTGCAGAATTTGGCAGATTGGCAATTACTACTGTGATGACCTTTTCTTAAACAATTGAAGCAAACGTTTTTCTCGCGTACCTTCTTTAATCGTTGCGGTACGGAAAGTGACTTAAACTCGGAACAGGTAAAATTTGGATGTCCTTTTCCGCAAAAGTCGCACTTAACCTCTACTTCGCTGGACGTGAGTGCTAAAGATTTTTGGTAATTCGATTTAGCTGGTGCTAATGTTTTGGCCTGACTTGGAGGTAACTTAGATACTTCACAGCGTTCTAAAACGAAGCATTGATCTTTCAGAAACTTTAGGGTATCAGCGTAATTTGGTAACTGGCCATGAGCAATGGTTGATTCCCAACGTCTTCTGGTTTCCTTATCCAAGGAATTTGCTAGCAGATGGACAACAATCTGCTCGGATACCCCGGTAAACTCTTGCTGAAGGAATTTGAGGCTTTCTACGTGTCGGGAACACTCATCCACCAGGTGTCTCAATTCACTGTGGTTTTCTTTTGACATCCGCTTGAGGTTGAGCAGTCCGTGTATATGGGTATCAATTGAATGGCGCTTATTCTCGTATCTTTCTTCTAGCATCTTCCAGGCATGAGCATAGTTGCCTTCATTAATGGTTTTGGCATCGATTAAACCGGCTGCATCACCCACCAATGACTTATCAAGGTGGTAAAGTTTTACAGCAGGTGGGTCGGGGGTTTTATCAACTAAATCCTTGAACATTGCCTTAAATTTTGGCCAGCTTTCGTATCGGCCATCGAACGTAGGAATTGGCATTCGGAGGGACTGCTGGACCACAACGGGTGCCTGCGGAACTGCTACGGCATGCAGTTGACTGGCATTTACGTTTGCAACTTGAGAACCACAACTGATTCTAGCAATTTGCTCTTCGAGCAATATGGATACTTCGTCGTAGAGGTTATCGAATGTTTCATAGTGTTCGTCATGCGACTCACGATCATCGTCACTAACTAGCGTCATTATCAGATCATGTATAGCCTGATACTCTTTGTAAGCAGCTTCTAGCTTACGTGAATAAACCTTCACTTGTGCTTCAGTCAGAACAAGCGTATTGTCGTCGGACTGGCAAGTATTGAATATTTTCGTTACCTTACCTTTTGCAACGCCGCGGCGGTGGATGAGTGTGTTAAGTTGCTCCATGGCTTGCAACTTTTCCTTCAATTTTAACTTTCTTTTCTGGCGTTTGCTAAGGGGAGTAGAGGATGACGAAGCTGATTGCCCAAGTGCGTTATCAGCTACGATAGGACTCTGCGGATGCACAGAAGCACTTCCGGACATTCCACCTAAGACGCAAACTAGTTCCAAACCTTATGCTTGGAACGGGAACGGAACACAGCCTAGTCTGTGCTCACGGTTACTAAAGTTTGCGCCTTTTGCAATATTAGCAGATAAATTATCACTGCACGATCTTCGATTTAAAAGCCATCGACTCTGTACACTTCAAGATGGCCACTTCAAAATTTTCAATGGCTTCGCACTAGCACGTGCGTTCACTTATTTGGTGTCCAATTTCACTGTTCTTTTAATAGTCTATCTTTCACATGGCTCACTTCTCGAGCGTTTCATCACACACGCGGAACCACCGGAATACCAAATTTATTCCCGATATCCGGTTCGAAGGACCAAATTATGTCGAGACAATGGACTGTACTTAAATCACTACGGGAACATTCCGGATGGTTCTATCACTTCGCAGGATTTTCGGATGAAGAACTTCCAATTATTTCACTCAAACTTATATTATACTTTAACACGAATGAATCTATCTCTACTGCCACTGTCCTATTTATAGCAATGTACTAATTTCTAGAACATTCGAAACGGAAAACAAAAAAAAAACTATGAAGGAACGTATTCACCATCTGGAAAACTCGAGAAAATGCTCCAACAGAAAGCGGCTGTCAAACACGTCGAGCTGTCAAAATTTGCGTTTGCGTTGACGAGGGGTAAACAAAACCGAAATTACATCGAGCTGAACCGGTTGGCTCGAACACATGCTCTTATAGAATCGCCCAGCAATGGAAATTAAGTAAACTTAGCTAGATTTATCCTGAATTTTGTAAAACGAACCATTTCTCACAATGCTCCCATACTCATCTCGAAACTTAAGTCACTGCTCAATTTTTCATCTAACGACGCTCCCATATTCATCACACTGTTTGTTACTTTCGTGAATGAACGTAGCCCCAAACCGTCGTAGTAGGTTACCTCGATATTCGCTGTAGTTGTTTAAGTGCAAAATTGGTAACCTAAGTAACTACTGCAGTGCTGTCGATTTATGTCAATTATGTCGAAATAATTCAACATTTTCAGTATGACTTTTTCGGATTAGCAGAATTGGATTTGGCAACTTTTGATTATCTTCAATGCAGTGAAAACAGATGAAAATACATTAGGGTGCCAGCCAAAATGGTCATCTCGAATTTCAAAAAAAAAAAAAAACCTATACAAACCATACCTGCTCGAAAAAACACCCTGTCGAAAATTTCAGCTCAATCGGACTTAAAATGGGGTGGCGCAAAGCGATTGAAGTTTGCCTTTTTTGAAAACCGAAAAATCACCCGGTACGTGAAATTTCGGTTTTCGAAATTTTTTTTTTTGATGCCAAATGACTTAAAAACGCACGAAACGTCGAGAATTGGTGTCATCTGATTTTTTTTTTTTGCAAAAATCGATGCTCTGTGACTTAGTGGTTTTTTTAATTGTGGAAGGCGTAGTTCAAAATGTTTAGAATTTATCTTATGAAATTGATCACTAGTCTCTCAAAATAGTCTGTATAATGGTATACACTATAACTAGCATCGATTACATAATGTTTCATTAGGGTGGTTCATTTATTCGGCATAGGGTGGTTCTTAATATTGTGAAAAATGAGTATGAAATATAAAAAAGCACTTCGGTTTGTTTGATTTGTGTTACGTCTCCGACAAAGTTGTAGATGATAATTCTGTTTTTCCAAAAAAAAATTACACTTAAAAAAATTATTTAGTCGATAAATAAAGTTAGAAGAAAAATTAAAAATTAATTATTCAAAAGAGCTAATTTTTCACAAATCTGATTTTTTAATAAAACCTACAAAAGATTACCAAAACAATGAAACCTTCTAATCATTAAGAAACCAAGAAAAAAAATTATCATTTTTTGAAAAAAAAAATATATTTTGAAAAAAAAAAAATTTTCAATTATTTTTTCAAAGGCATATTTTTGTTTTGGAAGGCCAAAATACTATCTACAACTTTGCGAAGACACTATGCCGAAATCAAACAAACCGTTTCGACTGTAAGCATATATTTAATTTCCAATAGAGCACTCTATGAGGAATTAAAAATATTTTTACATTCAAAACGGTTCATTCGATAGGCATAGTGGCATAATTTTTCCAAAAAAACTGCACCCTGTGAAAAAATTTTTTTCGGATTTCTCCATGACCGGTTTCGTTGTTCAGGTAATCTTTCGTAGTTTTTTTTTTTAAATCGTTTTTTCAAATGGGCTGTTTTGGATAATTGACTTTTAACTTTCTTCTAATTTTTTTTAAAATTAATAATTTGTTTTAGAGTGTTTTTTTTAAAGACCAAAATATTATCTACAACTTTGCAAAGAGTAGTTTTTTTGAAACATTTTGTAAATTTGTTTTGTCTTGCCATTTTACATGGTATTTTTTCCAATTCAACATTACCACCCTAACGACAATGATATAACAAATATCATATTTTCAGGAATTTTTCTATTGGTATTCAGTGAAACGTGTTTTTTTTTATTTTATACTCATTTGTCCACAATATTATGAACTACCCTATGTCGAATAAATGAACCACCCTAATGAAACATAATGTATTCGATGCTAGTTGTAGTGTATATCATTATATAGGCTATTTCGTGAGACTAGCGATCAATTTCATTACATCAGTTCTAAATGTTTTAAACTCCGCCTTCCACATTTGAAAAAATAAACAGTCCCAGAGAGTCGATTTTTGAAAAAAAAAAATTCTTTCAAAAGACACCAATTCTCGACGTTTCATGCATTTTTAAGTCATTTGGCATCAAAAAAAAATCGAAAACCGAAGTTTCACGCACCCCCCCCCTCCCTTGGGTGATTTTTTGGTTTTCAAAAAAGGCAAACTTCAATCGCTTTGCGTCACCCCATTTTAAGTCCGGTTGAGCTGAAATTTTGCACAGCGTGTTTTTTCGAGCAGGTGAACATTTTGTATGGGGTTTCTTTTTGAATTTTTTTGGTCACTTTTTTCCATACGATGATTGGCACCCTAATATACATACAGAATTTAGGATTTGTAAAAATTCATCTCATATATTTCTGCAAATTGAAGCTTGTTTTTGGAATTTTGAGGTGAACATTTTAAAAAATAAAGTATTCTTAATGAAGTGAGTGATTAAAATAAAAAGTGGTCCGCTAATGACGAAAAAACTTTTGTTGGCTTCTGAACAAGTGCCGTTGTAGCCGTATAGAGCAATGCGTGGGTTTTGTTTTCTGAGGTAGGTGATTGAAATAAATGAGTTTTCGAATGCAGATGCTCGACTATGATATCAAGTTTAGAGCTTTCAAGTAAGTTTTTGAGGATTTATGCCTTATGATAAATCTAAAGAGAACTAAGAAGAATCCATTTCATGGATTTGTAGATTGGTTTAGTTAGAACAGATGCGTTTTTTCTAGTTTTAATTTGTGTTTTCATATTGTATGAGAGGAATATGTTGGCCCCTACTTCTTAATTCACATAATGAGCATATCGTTCATCCAAACTAGCAAACTGTACACTTGTGAAGGTTGATTCATACCTTCACACCTTCTCAAGTTGAATTGTGGGTACTAACATGATTTATAAGTCTTTTTTATATAAGTTTCTCAAAAAAAACGTGAACCAAATTTTGATAGCTGAAAATGATTGATTGAAATTTTTTTTACAACGAAACAGCAACAGTCTACCTAGTATAATTTTCAATTTTATCGACAAAGATACGATAGTTAGATAGGGTAGGGAACATATTTTGAGCAGCTTAAGGAGCCGCATGTGTATTGAGAATAAATACTTGAGATTTGTTAGGTGAAATACAAGCATAAGTATTTTTCTCTATCTTTTTCTCTGTCAGCACTTGTTTTCTGATTCAGATTTCAGATTTTAAGCAGTTTACATCTGTTTTGCAGGGGATTTTCTTCAGCACCCAAATAGCGGCTGAATAGCTGCAATGTTTTGAACGGAATTTTATATATTCGTGAAACAGCTAGGTAATCAGAGTTTTCGTTCCCATCATTGAAATTGTCGATATTGATCAAAATTCAGGAGATTGAGGCCCGTTTATTTCGATTAATAAAACCCACTGCTTCTTTCCCTATATGATTTCATAGAATATTTTCGTCATCCTAATTTGTGATAACACAAAAATAACCGCCTCCTGAAAGTTTTTCTCTAGAATATTACTATAGAGCTTTAGATCCAAAAGTCCCCATAAACTTGTTCCTCAAAAGGCTGTCAAATGGTTGATCTAGCGTCTCCACCGATTCCACAGGAAAGGAGACGCACGGTTAACGTTCGCGTTGGAATGGGTGGGAGCTATTGGCGCGTTTTTTAAATGGCTAGAGGCCCCAAAATCCACAGGAATGGTTGAATAGCTGTAATCTTCCATTTTTTTTTACAGTTTGAGCTATAAGATGTCACCTGTGTTGACCAGTGCCAAAAAAAGGAGTGAAACAAATTCACTAATAACACTTCTCGCGACACTCAGATCAGAGAGAAAACCTCATAATAGCAACAGCAATGAGCCAACCACTGAGGGCAAGAATTATTACCACATTATACAAGCTCAACTAACTAATTTCTTGTATTGACTCTCTCAGGCTCTGTTACTGTTGACGCCAATCCTACAGAACTAACAACCAGAAAAACCACAAATGTGATCGGATCACAGGAGCGTACGTCAATGAAGAAGTGAAACCCCTCAGGACAATAATGGACACTAAAAACGTTCGAACAGCGAAGATGGGATGGTATTTTTGGAAACTCTGGCGGGACTTTTCTTGGGCATTACTGGGACGAGGAATAGCTTTACGATCCCTCAACAGGGTTTCACTTTCATGGTGCGTCTTATTCCAACACTGTTTCCACCAGATCACGCTCCGTAATGCCGTCAATGCTGACTCCCAACCATCATCCTTTTCCACGGGGCGATAATCTCGCCTTATACCCGCAAGACCATCGCGGAATTTCTTGACTATAACCTCTAGTCTCATCCCAAAAGGGTTTCGGGTCGCTCCAACACCGTCCCATCGGCCAAATTCACTACTGAATCCTCCGAACAAGGGAAATCGCACCAACCACCTTTTTATATAAAGTGGAATATCGACGGTTATTACAAAAACCGTGTCGATTAAAAACGATTGGTAAAAGACTACCTTGGCATATCTGAAGACATCCAATTATCCTTTTCCGATAACGGTTGTGTATGTTTTCTTGTCTAACGGTAAACTTACCGAGCTCTACCATAACCTGCACAAAATTTCAGGTCCGCTTTTACTTCTAAGTGACTCTTATGGACACTACTCTCTGTGGCGAAGTCTTAAAACCAACCACCGCTTTTAACCGAAATACCGGAAAATTTGTACCTCTTTGTGCTTAATGGTGACTCCACGCGATTTATTCGTGGTTGAACCGAAACAGCGATCGACGTATTCGCCGTCAGCTCTTCCACGTACAGTCGATCGCACTATTAGTAGCGGTCACTACACCAGCTAACAAACCATTACACATTCTGTCGGATTCCGCAAGTGCCCAAAGGTGCCCCTCTCAGAATACAGTTTTTGATTAGATCCAAGGCAATACTGAATCCTATCAACTTGAGAATTTTCTTTATTTTGGTCGTTCGGTACACTGGCCACCGAATATGTTCCACGACATGATTATGTCAAAAAATATTGTGAACTGTGCTATTCGTTCCTCCTGGTTTTGAGAATGGTTTAGTTAAACAACCCCTTTTATCCTCAAACTGAAAGGTGAAACCTCCACAACCAACGCGGTTTATCTCGCCTACGATCAGGACATACGCGTTTCAGCTTAATGCGTTCCCGCATAATCAATAACCATAAAACGTGCCTAATAACTAGTTCGGGTTATAGTCCCGTCTGTATGGGGTATCGTTAAACCATATGGATTATCATCCGTTTATGGTTATTGATAATGCGGGTTTGCATTAAAAAAAAAAAATGGCCAAAAATTGCATCAATCATAGTAACCCATGAGTCAGCAGACAGCTCTGTCAGTCGAACTCTAACTGTAATGGCAAAAACAGTGAAGCTACTCCGTTCAGTCAGGAAGCGGTAGTTCCGTCCACTGGTCTCGGAGATGCAAGTAATGACGCAGCGGCAACGGCTGAACAATCAAGTTAATTTTCCCGGCGAATTGCGACGTGGCGGTGGTTCGTATTTTATTTCTCCCAGGTATTTTATTTCTCCCAGGAAGGAAGTGAGCTCCGAGGTGAAGTTCATTTAACACACAAAGTTCCCCAAAAAGGTGCTGCTGTGGCTGACAATCAGCGAGAAAGGGACGTTAAAGCCGCTCTTTTTTTTTAAAAAAAAAAGGGGGGATTTGTTAGTAGCTTAAGTATTTATGATAAATATTAGTAAATAATGAGTATGTGTGTCCAATCACAAATGGTGACTTCTCAACACTGTTAGAAATTTGTAATTTTAATTGTTAGGATTTGTTTGCTTTCGCAATTAGGACTTATCATTCGTAGGGATTTAAACCTACTTGTCAGAAAAGGGGAAGTAAACTTACAACTAACTTAATTGCTAACTTATTGGCTATAAAGAGAGCTTATCGTAGCAATTGAGGATTGCAACGATTTTTGTCGAAAATTGTTAATAATTTTATTTGACATAGCTTCTAATGGTTCAACACCAGTAAGTCTATGTAATTCGAGTGTACCAAACCAAGGAGGACGCTTCAAAATCATTTTCAGAATTTTATTCTGAATCCTTTGAAGCGTTTTCTTCCTTGTTGAACAGCAACTTGACCGGATCGGTACAGCATAAAGCATTGCTGGTCTAAAAATTTGTTTGTAAGTCAAAAGTTTGTTCTTTAAACAAAGTTTAGAATTCCTGTTAATGAGAGGATATAAACATCTCGTATATTTGATGCACTTGGCTTGTATACTCTCAATGTGCTCTTTGAAAATAAGTTTTTTATCATAAATTAGTCCCTTGTCAGACCAACTTAAAATTACCCCATTCATCTTGACAACGTGATTATTGTTTGGCTTGAGGAAAGAAGCCCTAGGCTTATGCGGAAAAATTATCATTTGAGTTTTAGAAGCATTGGGAGAGATTTTCCACTTTTGCAAGTAGGAAGAAAAAATATCTAAACTTTTCTGCAATCGACTGCATATGACACGAAGACTTTTTCCTTTTACGGAAATGCTTGTGTCATCGCAGAACAATGACTTTGTGCATCCTGGAGGCAAATCAGGAAGATCTGAAGTGAATATGTTGTACAGAACTGGACCCAAGACTGAACCTTGAGGTACACCTGCTCTGACAGGAAATCTATCAGATTTTGAATTCTGATAGACAACCTGCAGAGTTCGATCAGTAAGATAATTTTTTAAGATTTTGATTAGGAAAATTGGAAAATTAAAAGTTTGCAATTTCGCAATCAAACCTTTATGCCAAACACTGTCGAATGCTTTTTCTATGTCTAAAAGAGCAGCTCCAGTGGAATAACCTTCAGATTTGTTAGCTCGTATCATATTAGTAACTCTGAGCAATTGATGAGTTGTGGAATGCCCATGGCGAAATCCAAACTGTTCATTTGCAAAAATTGAATTTTCGTTGATGTGTGACATCATTCTGTTAAGAATAATTCTCTCAAACAGTTTACTTATTGAAGAAAGCAAACTGATTGGTCGATAACTTGAAACTTCAGCTGGGTTCTTATCCGGTTTTAAAATGGGAGTAATTTTTGCATTTTTCCATAATTTGGGAAAATATGCAATTTTGAAGCAGCAATTGAAAATTTTCACTAAAAATTCCATTGTGCTCTCAGGGAGATGTTTGATTAGTATATTAAAGATTCCATCGTCACCAGGTGCTTTCATATTTTTGAAATTTTTAATAATTGATTTAATCTCATTCAAGTTAGTTTCAATTATTTCTGCAGGTAAAAAATTCTGGGAAGAAATTAAATCAAATTGACGTGTGACTTCATTTTCAATTGGACTCACAAAATTCAAATTTGAGTTATGAACACTCTCAAACTGCTGAGCAAGTCTTTGAGCCTTTTGTTCATTGGATACAAAAAAACGTTCACCATCTTTTAAAACTGGAATAGGCTTTGAAGGTTTCTTAAGAATCTTCGACAGCTTCCAAAATGGTTTTGAATATGGTTTCAATTTTTCAACTTTAGTCTCAAAATTTTGATTTCTCAGAAGAGTAAATCTATGTTTAATCTCTTTCTGTAAATCTTTATAAATAGTTTTAAAAACAGGGTCACGAGAACGTTGATATTGACGTCTGCGGACATTTTTCAAACGAATTAGAAGTTGAAGATTTTCGTCAATTATTGGTGAATCAAATTTCACTAGAGCCTTTGGAACAGAATAATTCCTGGCATCAACAATTGCACATTTTAACGCGTCCAAAGCGGAATCAATATTCACTTCGTTTTGCAAATCAAGCTCATTATTGAAATTTCTCTCAATACGAGTTTTGTATCTTTCCCAATTAGCCTTGTTATAATTAAAAACAGAGCTCAGAGGGTTTAAAACTGATTCATGTAATAAAGAAAAAGTTATTGGAAGATGATCAGAATCAAAGTCAGCATGTGTGATCAAATCACTACATACATGACTTTGATCTGTAAGCACCAAATCAATTGTTGAAGGGTTTCTTACAGAAGAAAAGCATGTAGGACTATTCGGAGACAAAATAGAATAGTATCCTGAAGAACAATCGTTGAATAAAATTTTGCCATTGGAATTACTTTGAGAATTATTCCATGAACGATGTTTAGCGTTAAAATCGCCGATTAAGAAAAATTTCGAACGATTTCTGGTGAGTTTTTGTAAATCACCTTTAAAATAATTTTTGAGCTCGCGTGTGCATTGAAATGGTAAATATGCTGCGGCAATAAATAAAATCCCAAGTTCAGTTTGAACTTCAATTCCCAAAGTTTCAATAACTTTCGTCTCAAGATGGGGAAGAGCACGATGTTTGATTCGGCGATGAATAACAATTGCAACTCCACCGCCGGAACCCTGAATCCTATCATATCTATGAACCACGTAATTGGGATCATATTTTAATTTTATGTTAGGTTTCAAAAATGTTTCAGTAATAATTGCAATATGCACATTATTTACTGTTAAAAAATTAAAAAGCTCATTCTCATTGGCCTTCAATAAGCGAGCATTCCAATTTAATATTTTAATTGTTTTATTTAAAATCATTGCTAAATTTTAAATTAGAAACAATTTTAATAGTAAAATTTGTGCCTATTTGAATGGCTTCAAACATTGATTTTGCCTGCAACATGGCGTTTATAAGATCGAACATTGCCTGTTGCAAAAAAGAAAGTTTACCTGCCGTAATAGGCCCCAGGCAGTTGACATTAGAAAAAATATTTTCGGCAGCAATATTAGCTGGAGTGATAGGTGTACAATTATTTTCTAGCCTGTTTTGCTTACCCATATTAACGGTCATTTTCGAACTACCAACACTAGGCGGTATAATGTTCGAACTACCTGTAACCTGTGCATAAGTTGAACGGGTATGCAAAGGAGTAGGTAAACTATGCGTCACTGGTACGCTTGGAGAATTTTGTTTTGAAGTTGGTTTTAATTGAGAAATTGAATTTTGTTTACCTTGCCTTGCCTTAACAATTGCTAAACGGACTGGGCATTGATAAAAATTTGACATATGGTTGCCGTTACAATTCGCACAGCGAAAATTTTTACTCTCTTTCACAGGACATGTGTCCTTTTTGTGAGAAGAGTCTCCACAATTAAGACATTTTTGGTCCATGTTACAGAATTTGGAACCATGGCCATAACGTTGGCAAGTACGGCATTGGGTGATATGCTTTTCACCTCCGCCATACTTCCTATAAATTTCCCACTTTACACGCACATTATACAAAGCATGTGCTTTTTCAAAAAAATTTAAGTTGTTAACCTCATTGCGGTTAAAATGAATTAAATAATTAACAAGGGAAATTCCAGTTCTCTGACTGTTTTCGCCTCGTGATTTTTGTTTCATTAGAATTACTTGGGTAGGGGCTATGCCAAGTAATTCTGTTAACGTACGTTTGATCTCATCAACGGTTTGATCGTTGGTGAGACCTTTCAAGACAACCTTGAACGGCTTGGCGTTCTTGGTGTCATATGTAAAAAAATTGTACATCTTGTCAGTTAAATACTGAACAAGACGATCACGGCCCTTTACTGAGTCGGCCAATAAGCGGCATTCACCTCTACGGCCAATTTGATAGGTAACTTTAACGTCAGAAACAAACGTTGAAAGTTCCTTTTTGAATATATTAAATTCAGAAGAAATAGTTACCACAATAGGTGGAACTTTCTCCTTTTTTAAAGATTTTATATTTTGTATAGTTTCATTATTGGTAACTTCCATTTCACCAGCTTCTTGCTCAGGCAAAATATCAAAAGGATTGTCACTACAGACACTCGATGTGTCAGAAAGAGATGCCTCTCTTTTCCTCCCCGCAGCGATGCGAGGTTTCTTTTTCCGTCCAGCCATTTCAGGTGATACGAAAAAAGTTAAAACAAATGTTAAATTCAAAAGTAGGTAGTCTTGAGAAAGACTGATGGGAAATAACTTTCAGGTAATCTTTAAAAGACACACTGACAAAACACAAACTTTGAAGCTATAGGCAGTCAAAGACCAGTCCACAAGCAACCGAAAAAACGTCTGATCTGTAGGACAGTTCAAGACGCACTGATCGAAGCCGCTCGTTTTTCCCTCCAGACTGGCCCTGGACGGGGAAATTCATAGTACGAAGTGCCTGCCGGAAGTTGCGTTGTTCATCAAGAATACCGAAGTCGTGGTGTTCTGGCCGGAATATAACTATTTCATAATCAAATTGAAACTTTGGGGAGCTAAGAAGCTAATATCTCTTTTTTACAATTCAATGAACGTATGCTTCGTAGAACTCCGCAGTAGGAACTATAGCTTCACAGAACGACAATACTTGCTTCGCTTTCAACAATCAAAAGTACTGAAACCGAAAACTGTTACTACATATTTTAATTGTCTGGGAAATACAAGTAATCTCAAACGTTTATGAAATGTTTTGCAGAATTTCTTTCACCGTTCTCCTAACAGGGTCTATATAGGAAGATATCGATCTAAGTTGCAAGTTGCCAAATCGATCTAAATTGCCAAACCGAAGTTGCAAGAAATACATTGATATAAGATAGGCTGCCGAACTTCTATGTTAACCTTGCGGTCGTGTCTTATAAACAACCTAGAATTTCGATTTTGTATATCCCTTCTAATTGTTCAATACTCAATAAATGTTTCTTATTTCCTAATTTTCAATTACCGATTACCGATTCTCGATTTTTGGTTCTTCGATTATCAGTACTCACATTATCGATCTGTGATTACCGAATCCCTATTCCTGGTTCCCGATTTTTTTCCAGGCTCGTGTCTTGCTTCTGTAATTTTGTTTCTTAACTCAAGATTTCCAATTTATAATTATTCAGTTTGATGAATTTCGATTCTCAATTGGACTAGGAATTCTATTCTCGATTTTCAATTCTAGATTTTAGACTCCCGGTTAACGATTCTCGGAGTTTTGATGTTTGATTCTTGAGATTTTCATTTCTTGGTTTTTGCTTAGTGATTATTATTTTGTCAAGTTTATTTGCGGTTTACGATGCTTCTTTTCATGTCTTGTGAGTCGTTTTTCGATTCTTGTTTTTATATCTAAACTTTTATGACTCTAGATTATCATTTTTTCTCGATTCTCTTGATTTTTAATTGGGTTGTTTAGCCTAGTAGTATTTATATATCATCTTAAAAAGCTGCGTTTTCTAAGCAAATGTCACTTTCAAAAACATATATTTGAACTGCGTTTTCCGATTCGTGTTTCTAGAATTCTCGAATCTCAAATCGATGCAACGCATCTCCAGATTTTCGAGTTCTTGTTTCTTAAATTACTTTTTTAGACTGCCGACTGCCGACGATTCTTGTTCTACTTGTGTTTATCAAAGTACACTCTGATTCCCGATTCTCGCTGAATTACGACTATCAATTTGTGAATCATGATTTTCGATTGTCGTTTCACGATTCTTGTTTTACGATTTTCGATTGCCTTTTATAGATTTTTTTTTTGCGTTCCGATTCTCAATTTTAGCTCTTCCATTCTCAAATCTCGACACATGGCCCTTGATTCGTGCTCTATTCTCAATTTTATATTTCAGATTAAACTCTCGTTTTCTGATTTTCTGATGGCTTAAAAATTTTCTGCTGGGTTTTCATTTACAATCACTTCAATCCGAGCGGGATTTTGTCGCCCAGCCACACAGCTGCAATATGCAATGCGCACCATCGTAGTTAACTGTTGCGTGGCTGAGAGTGGTGCTCCTTCTGCTATTTGCTTACAACCGACAAGAAAAAAAAAACTGCCTCTGGTTCCAAGCTGCAACACGATTAGTGGGTTCGTGAGGACTCCATTCAAAGTCAACACGAAATAAGATTCATTTTCCTTATTATAAACGAAATAAAATTTCTTTGGGTCTTGCGAAACTGGGGAGAAGGCAACCATGAAAAGCTACCTTAAAAAAAAGGTTAGGCCAAAATGTGTCGGAAATAATAATCGGGAACAGAAACGAGCTCATGACTGATTAGCCACTGCTTTTCTAAATAATTCTTTCTTCTTTGAAAATTCATTCGCTGTTATTTTTTTTTAGCTGTCAACTTGAAATACAATACGGCAGTAAGAAACCAGTTCCAATATCAAGAATGTAGCACAGATGGTAGAGCGAGTATTTTGTCGAGTAAACTAGTATAATCAAATTATGTATGTGGTCATACGCAGTAGTGTGATGTTTACCAAAATTCGATAATGTTTATTAGGGTTACCAAACCACATGTAAATCTCTTCAATGTTTATTAGGCATCTTAAACACAATTTTCTATTAGGAATGTTAATTTTTGAGTGTCAAAATACTGAAATTTTAGGCGCTTCGAGGCATCCCTAAATCATGTTTGATTAAGCTGAAATTAGGCACAGGTTATTATTTTGAGCAAAAAAGCAAAATGTACATGGTCGGTTCTTTGAATTCGATTTTTCCATACATCGCATTGCCACCCTAATGTACATAAATACAAAACTAATCGATTTCAGTCAGAAGCTCGGCGTGTTCTACTGAAAATTAAATGAATTTTGTTGTTTCCCCAGCCGCACAGCTGCAATATGCAACACGCAACAGCGTGAGAGTGCGCTGCATCTTCTGCGATCTGCTTCCATCTTGACTTGCTTCTGAGCCGCAACGCGATACAGCGTGTTGTTTTGTTGCGTGGCTAAGAGTTCCATCAACAACAACTGCATGCATTGTAAGAGTTGTGGGTATTTTCTCTTAAGAAGATTGAAAAATAGACAATGATTTATTCTCTCTTTCAACCCTATCATTCCCGCTATCGGGGCATTTTTGTCGGTTTGTTCTGGCAACAACACAAGCATAAAGGTGCAATCAGCATAATATCCAAATTTTAAATTCAACAGGAAACTGTCCTTTTGAGGACAACCAAATAAATGATTGAAAGTTTAACATTTTCTTGAGAGATTTTGCACTGGAGTTAACTCCAATTAATGTGCATGCACTATGGCTGCTAAAACTTGTTTGCGCCGCATAGTATTCGTTCTGTTCTTGTTCAGCCGGTGATTTTTTCGTATTTATATATGCAAAAAATAAAATTCGATCGCGCTTTAACTCTTTGTTTGTACGAAATTCCGAAAATAACTTCCCTTTTGTTTTAAATCCGCATTTTTTTCCTCATACAACATTTTCAATCAGCAGTTTAATTTCGTGTGTCCAACCTCCGTTTTGATATTTTTTTCAATACTCGAGTTGATTTACAATTTTCTTCTCCTAATCTCGATTTTCAATTCTTGTTAGTCGCTCGGTTACCGTTTCTAGATTTCCATTTTTTTTTCTTTTTTCTCCATTTTGATGCTCGGTTCTTGAATCTAGATTTTTGATTTTTCATTCTCAGTTTTTTTTTTTGATTCTCGATTCCCAGTTCTTAATTTTTTATTCTAGATTCTGACTCTAAATTTTCGAATTTCGAATTTTGACTCTATAATTTTGGTACTCAGCTCTCGATTCTTAATTTTTCTAGACTATCGTTTTTTCTCTATTCTCGACCTATCCAGCTTTCCACGGAAATTTCAATCACAGCAACGGAGAAGAAAATATAACAACGTCGTAACGTAGCATAGCAACATCAACAAACAATGGGTGTTTTGTTATTTAAATTTCGCCGTGCACATGCATGAACTAAAATAAACAAAACTGTTTATGAAAGTTGCTATGCTACGTTGCAATTTTTTTATGTTTTTCACTCTGTTACTGCGATTGAAAATTACCCGACCTTTACCGCTCGTGGAAAGCTAGATATTTTTGATTCGATTCTCAATTTTCGATACTTATTTCTCACATCTCTATTCTCGACTGTTGGCTCACGATTCTCGTTCCTTATTTCTCGTTTGCCGGTATCGACTCACGACTCACGATTCTTGGTTCTCGTTTCTTGATCCTCTCTTTAGTGTTTTTGATTCTCGCTTCATGGTTCTTGAATTTGGATTTTCGATTCTCGCTCTTTAGTTTTTAGATTTTAATTTTGAACTCTCTTGACTCTTTTGATACTGAAATGTACTTGAATTGGAATCTTTGTTCTTAATTTTTGGTTCCAAATTCTAGATTCTAGAACTCTGACTCTCGACTTTAAATTCTGTTTTTTTTTGTTCCTTAATGATCGATTCTTATTCGATTCGATTCGAAGTTTTAACATTAATATTCGGAGTAACAGGTTGCGAGATTTAAGTTTCACGATGCAAAATTCCTGCTTTAAGTTTCAAATTGTAGATTTCAAGTTTCATGTTGCAAGTTTAAGCTAACCAATACAAGTTACAAGTTACAAGTAGCAAGTATCAAGTTTAAAGTTGTAAGTTACGAGATTCATGTTTCATGTTAAAAAGTTCCTACTTTAAGTTTTAAATTGTAAGTTTCAAATTTCAAGTTGCAAATTTTTGGGTGCAAGTTACAAGTAGCAAGTTCAAGTGGCAAGCTTCAAATTGCAAAATTTTAATTTGTAAGTTTAAAGTAATAAGTTGCAGGTTTCAAGTAACAAATTTCAAGCTTCAGGCTTTGATCTTTTGAGTAACCAAGTAACAAATTTCAAGTTGCATGTTCCAAGCTGCAAGTTTCAAGTGGCAAGTTTTAAACAAGTTGCAAGATCCGAAATGAAAGTTTGAAATTGCATGTTTTAAGTAGCGAGTTTCAAGTAAAAAATTTCAAGTTGCAAGTTTGAAGTTGCAAGCTTCAAATTGTAGGTTTCAAATTTCAAGTTGCAAGTTTCGGGTTGTAGGTTTCAAGCTGCAATTTTCAAGTTTCAAGTAGCAAGTTTCGAGTGGAAAGCTCAAGTTGCAAAATTTTAATTTATAAGTTTTATGTTGCAGGCTTCAAGTAACAGCTTTCCAGTAACAAATTTCAAGTTGCATATTTCAAGTTGCGAGTTCAAGTGGCAAGTTTCAAACAAGTTGCAAAATCCGAAATGCAAGTTTAAAATTGCAAGTTTCAAGAAAAAAAATTCATGTTGCAAATCTCAAGTAACAAGTTTCATGTTCCAAGCTTTAAATTGTAGGTTTCAAGTTGCAATTTTCACGTTTCAAGTTGCAAGTTCTAAGTAACAAGTTTTAAGTTGTAAGTTGCAAGTTTAAAGTAACAAGTTTCTAATTGCAAGTTTCAAGTTGCTAGTTTCTAGTGGCAAGCTCCAAAAAGTTTTAGGTTGTATTGAAAACCTAATTTCTGGTTTCTTATTTCAAGTTCAAGTTGATAGGTCTAAGATTCTTAGTTTGAGTTTCAACTTCAATTTACAATTTACCAGTCTCAGTCTTTTCGAAGCAAGTTCTAAAATTGACGTGCTAAATATCGGGTTTATAACAGCATTACTGGATTTGGTTAGATAATTCAAAATGAATAATTGTTCAACATTGAGTCAAACTTACCTGCGTTGGTAACCTGCTAAATTTTGAATCAGCTAAGATAATAATTCTCCCATGAAGAACATTATATACAAATTCTAGTCTACACGATTTGATAACACCAACAAGTCTAACACTAAACGAAAGATGCTTCGAAGGAAAAAGAAAATGAAAAAAAAAACGATTTTCTAACTAATATCGGTTAACTAATCAAAACCAAACCAAAAAATCGAAGGTTCATCAAGCAAATAATAGAAACTGGTGCAGAATACGATGGATGAGAAGAGTAGATGACGCCATTTTTTTCCCTTTCTGTGAGGTTATCCGGTTATGATGCGGGGGTTTTAAAGATTTGGTTGGTTCTCAGACAGAGGGTGGGAAAGCGGGGAAAGCGATCATCACCTTGTCCGAGGGCAGCGTCCGGACGCAGTTGTGCACCAGGTCGTAGTTGGGCGGGTAAACACCCGAAGATTGTGCGTCCCGTTCAGTCCTGAGCGTAGTTGCGGCTGCCGTTGCAGCAGCTCCGGACGGCGATGATGACGGTTGTGGTGGTAGTGGTGGTAATGATGATGGCAGTGCAATTTTTTTCAATTGTCGATTTGTTTGGTGGTGTTTGTTGTGGTCAAGGTGGTGGTGGTGGTGCTCGTAGTTGTAGTTTTTGCTGTTGTAATTGTGCTGGTGGGTGTCCTGGGTTCGGGGTCACGAAATCCCATTCGTGAAGCAGTTCATTCATTGGTGCCGTGCAATCATTCATTTGGTGCCGTCGACAGCGAGGTGTGTTTTATTTGCATTATTTTATTTTTGTGGTAGTTTGTTTGGTTGGTGGTGACATTTGTTAAATAACATAAAAAAGAAAGAAATAAGAATAAACCGAAAATATAAAATTAGTGCAAACTTGTGGTATTTCACGAAGACTATGATAAAAATAGATGTGCGTGTGAGTTTTTTTTTAATAACGAGTACTTAATTAGCTAAATCGTCTACCAGCGAGCAGAGCAATATTTGATAGTGTTAATGGGAGCAACACGACGCCGCACATAAAAGTGATCCCTAATCTAAATGTGATTCAGATAGCGTAAAATTACTCGTCAAGATGTTTTTATATTTTGTTCAAGGTGACGAATGGCAGAGAAGTAGAAAACTCGGCGGAAAATGGTTTACTGTTTGATGTGGGTTTCTGACAGGCTGTTACATCATGTTTGTCTCGAGAGGCAGAACACGATGTGAAGCGATATAATTATTATATAATAAGCGGTAATTCAGCAGAAATTACATCAGTTTGTTATTATTTTTTATGACGACTGAAGTTTTTTTTTATTGTCGTTAACAGTGAAATCGTTTTGACAGCAGTAATCTAGTGACCACAGAATGAACAAGGACAGTTTAGCTCTCCGCGAGAATGAACTCATCGAGGGCAAAGATGGCGACTTCGAACAAAGGCCCGAAGGTGAGTATCATTAAACTCCTCATTACCAAGCAGAGCGTATTAGAAAAGCAAGTAATTTGATACTTTCGGTAACCCAGCGCACCTGAAAATCACCAATTAAAGCGATTAGCGACAACAAAGTGGCACCCGAACGGGTCATGCAAATTAAACGTAATCCGTAGCATCGTAAACAATCCCCGCAGCACCAGTAGCTGCGGCCGATCTGCATACCGACCCGACCGACCGTGACGACATCGGTGAATGCTGCTGATGCGGTGATGCTGAACAAGCGATGCAGACACCCGGCTCCCCCTTCCCCCGAAAACTGTATCTCGTGGCCGGTGGAAAATTAACAAAGACCTAGCTGGAGGTGGCGGCCTTGCGGCAGCAACGGAACAACTTATGAACCCACTCAGACTCATGTGGTGAGGTGATGCTGTGTTTATTAATCCCAGGTGAGAAATAAACAAATTATCCTGCCGCATATAGTTTAGCTGCACTCGGGGTTCCGCTACCTGTCGCGCACCTCCGTGTCCGGCTAGACTCGCTTAAGTATCATCGTACGGTCTTCGGTGTTTACCCCTGACGGCTGGTGAATAATACAGTAGGTCAGCCCCGTGCTGTGAAGATTAATATCATTTTGCGGCAATTAATTAGGATGAAATTGAATTATTCCACAAAAAGGGACAAAGTGCAGCGTGGGACGGGAACAGTTTTGTGGGTTTTGAGTTTCAAGAAGGCATCAATTTTCAACTCAACAACAGGATGAAAGGATTTGTTCGAAATTTCTACGTCATTCAGCGATGCACATGAAGGTTCTCTTTTGTGTAAAATCGTGAAAGCTGAACCGAGAGAAGGTTGAATGGTTCAACCGGTTTTCTTCCGCCTGACACACCCTATTCTATAAGAACAGGAGGCAGGCGCACAGAAATGCGAAAACCGGCAAAAATGTAGAATATTATGGTGATTCAGTTGAAAGGTGTTCAACCGAAAGGGGCGATGGTATGGGGGGGACGAATGCCAAGAATTGCGAGCTGGAATTTCTACTTACACAGGGGAGCCATCGATGCGAACAAAGTTGGAGGTACACAAATACGTGCTTGGCAGCATCTTTATTATTCGTTTTTTTTGACACCTGTCAATCATAGAATCAGCTTTGTAAAATGATAATTAAACAGTGCTCAGTTCCGAACTTCACTTTACGAAAGAAAGCTTTCAATGCACACAGAAATGGTCCGTCAATTAACCATAATCGAGCACAGCGAAGCAAAGGACGCTGGATAATTTAACCGACTGTGAATTGAAAGCGTTCCCGGGAATCACGGCAGAGCAAATCCGAGCTCACCACTTCTGCCAGTCGTATCATGGGGTTCACCGGGTATTCGATGGCGTTCAGGGATTGGACCGCTTGACTGTCACGCGTGCGATTACTCTTCTGGGGCCACAGGGTCAGTTTACGGTTTGCGGATCGCTGATGATTGGCAGTTAATTTGAGTAGAAGCCGGTGGTTAGTAGTGGTTGTGTTCCAGCTAACTAGGGTGACAGTGAAAGCAGGTCAGCAGCTTGAATTCAGATTTTCTGACCCTGCGAGGTTCTTTTACATTCAAAACATTTTTGACGTTATTAACGCTGGTCATTTATTTGATACACTCTCAACTTTACTTTCTCTAAGAAAACCGTCATCTAAAACCAGAGCTGTAATCAATCCAAGCAACATGTTGAATATGTCCAAAAAGAAACTATCATTACATTCGAGTTGTCTTCCATGATCGCAGTAAACGTGGAGATCCGATACGGAAATATTTTATTACAGTGATTTTAAAAGCCTAATCTGCTTTGTTCATTTTTCGACAAAAAAAGTAAGTTGACGAATTTCGGTTTTTGACCTTTCGTTGTTCTGCTCAAAACTGAAAAACATATCAAAATATCTACCCCCATAATTTAGGGCAAAATACTCCTAAACCTTCCTCTTCATCATGTTCAACGGATGGCTACAAACTTAACCTAACGCGACTCATTCAATGCCGTCGACTAGGATTCTCATGAATTTATTTTTTTTTCTAGTCTTTCATCCAACACGGTATACTAGATTGTTTGGTCACGGACGGTGCAGCAGCCAGAAATGTTTTCAATTTTCCTACGCCGGCTCCATTGCGATGACCGTTTTGTCTTTCTGTGCAGGTTTTCTACTGTGTTTCCGTCTATCCACGCGCTTCCGGGGGAACAAGAAGTTTTTTACTTCTCTCTGTCTCTCACCCGGGAACGTACGGGTGCTATCCTCTTTATTGCAATCTTTATACGAGGGACAGATCAGCAAGATTAAGCGGACGGTCGGTTGGTCGTTCGGCCTCTGGACGGATAAACCGTCGCGACCGCCGTTGGATGAGAAGTCCAGATGCGACAGTATGATGATGATGTTTTGTGAACTGAGTTGACATTGTACGACATATGTTTGAAACAGCAACAGCACTGGCATTAGGACATGCATAAATTGTGATTCCTGCTCGTGTCACTTGTAGTCATGTTACACACATCTGATAGCGTCTGGTGGCTTGGATATGCACCATGTGCACTGGTTACTAACTGCGTTGCTTTGAATTTCTTTTTTCTCCTTGATAATTATCATTTTGGTGTAACTCGCCTTCTTGTGGAAATCTCTATGGTAACAAACATAAAAAAAACTACACAAATGTTCGTTTGGTTAGGGGGCGACTCGAACAGCGTCTGTTTTTCACGGCAACGCTCCTTTAAGTTCGCCTAATTTAGAAATATTGGGCAATTGTCAAGTAGAACTTATAGAAGAGTGGAAAAGTGATATGGGATGCGGCAAGAACGGCCAGTGTTCAAAATACGATGAGTGGTATGTGAAGAAAAGTATCAGATTTCATCAAAACCGAATCCAAATTTTCACTAAAATGGTATCTAGATAGATTCGTTTATCAATTTAGTGACCGCTTCATGCATATGAATTCGTGTTTAGAAGTTGGTTTCTGGGACTGCAACCTGCAAACTTGTCAGTTGCTTGTAGATTTCAAGGCGGTGTACGAGTTAGTTAAGTAAAATGAGCAGATAGTAAACATGGATTTCCAGGGGAACTTATCAAACTAACTAAAATGAGACATAACATTTCAAAATGGACTGAAGTAAAAGGATTTCTGTGTTCATTTCTGTTATCGAGATCACCCGTAGACTTGATATGATTGCGAGAACAGTAACCTCTTTCCACTTTGTTTACTATGGAATAGTATCACTTTTAAGAATATTTTCCAAACAATTCCGTTGGTTGTTTTCGAACAACATCTATTTAAAATAATTACCAGTGCCCACGAAACCGCTCTGGTTATGAGTGAAACTTCTAAAGTTTTCTCTATGAAACAAATTCGAAAACTCTCCAAGGTTCTATGAGATGAATCGGGCGGGGTGATACTGAATACTTAGGTAGGGAACAAATTTAGTAACCAGTTGACGCCGGTGCCGTTGTTGTGCAGCCGGTGTCGACTAGATTTTTATATTTTTATAAAGGGAGTCGCCAGTAAGCGCTTGTATGGAACAGTATCCTTTTACTTAAAAGTTGCTTGTTTTTCGGTCTATTTCAAGTTTTTCATTTGATTTTTATAGTTCATCGCTCTCTGACCCCTATCTTTGAAGATTATTGCGTTTCTTTGCGTCTGTGAATTTATATTGATGTGGCAGTTAACGTAGCGCTACATGTGGTGACAGCGGTGGGATCCAGTATTCTATTAACTTTCAAGTAGGATTTTATGTATTAACAATTTCGACTTGAAAAAAACTGATTCTGGAGATGATGGATGCTCGGTGTTTGGGCAATCTTTATGAATTAATTAGAAAATTAAAGATTTTTCCAGTCCCAATCAGTTGAAAGGTATCTCTTCAAGTTTTTGTTATTCGTTTGCAAATTCATAGGCTGGTGACATACTGAAACTTGAAGCGAAGCGGAGCGTTGCGCGTTTGAGAAACGGAATAAACAGAAGCGTGGGGTGAAGCTTCCATGGCATACTGGAGCTTTGGTAAACGCGCTGTATTGTAAAAGAATTTAGCAGCGTATTTTTTTTCATTGGGCACTTTGAAGGCTATTGCCACATTTTCCACAATCAATATTATTCAGGTATAGCGCATCTTCGATTTTATCAGCATTCGTTTTTATCTCTACTCACCAAATTCACTATCGGTTTTCTCACGCTTCCTATTTCGATCTTATCACACTTGTTCAAACGATATCTAAACCAAGAATAATGTAGTTTCAGTTGTGGAAAGTCAGTAAAAACATAATGTGCCTTGTGTTTTTTTGCGTGTGTATAGTTTTATGAGCTCAATTTGTTTGATCAATTTTCTGGACAGGGCAACCAAGTGTCATATCTGTTATAATTTATTTGTGCCATAATTTTGTGAAAAATGGATTGTAAAAAGCGTATTTCATTGACTTTGGAGTGAAAATTACATATTATTCGAGCAGTTGAGAAAGAAGTTCTATTCAATGCTCAAATTGCCGAGCAGTTTGATGTTCATAGAACGTCAATTTTAAAATAATAAAATCTAGTGCTTTCACACTTAACTATACTGGAATAGACAAAATAAATTCAAATGGTTCCGAAACCATTGTGCCAAATATTCTTTTCTTGTTTTACCAAAACTTAAAGTCTGATATGCTGCAAACAAGGTTTCGGTACCATTTTTAATCACGCTCGTGTCTCTGGTAAAGGACTTACTCCACGGTTCCCCGTAATAAGTCTGGAATTACGAAAAATTTCGAAATGCCTCTTACTGTTTCAAAAACTATGATAAATTTGTGATCTTTAAAAAAAAGCTGGATTAAATTCGGTTGAGATCTTGCGGAATGATAGGTAAAAGAAATTTCATTTTTTCGATTCTGGAGAGTTCAGGTACGCAAGTGTTAAGCGCGTTCGTGGTGTTTTCCGCTTCGCCACATGTTTTGCTACAGTATGTCATCGATCTTAGTATGACGTTGATGGCATGATACTTGCATCAATATTTACTAAGTTCTCTAGGTTTAACTCACATAATTAACCCTGAATTGAATTACCTGAAATAAATTTAAAAAAAATTGGCATTTTAAATTTTTTCCCTTCAAATTTGATTGAGTTTCGACGAAGGTAGATAAGTTTTATGAAAATATGTAAAATAACATAGTTAACATTGACAGGTACATCATTCTTGAAAAGTCTTATTTGAGGACACGAAAACATTATGTAGTGTGTAAAATCAGTATCTTTTAAACAATAGTTTTTATTCCGATTTCTTCTGATTACTGATAGATTTCATCGCAATGCATGAAGCTGATATTTTATTATGGATTTTTGTTTGGTTACCATGACACTACGCGTTATTATTGCAGTTTTCTATACCACCTGTTGCGATCAACAGTGGCATGGCCACAACTTTGGCTTAATGTAAAAATTTAAAATAAATAGAGGAATTGGGGGCAATATGCCCATATTGAAAAAATCTGTCATTAGAAGCTCGTAAATGTAGAAAGTAATTCAAACTTTCAAAGTAGCGTGGACTGCCTCAGGCGCAAGACTAATAGCGAAACCAGTCTCTGCTCAATTTCTCAGCTTACGGTTCTCGAAATCTGGATTTACTTGATATAAATACGTACTGCATAAATTGGTTACCTTGTGTGTTCGTTTCATTTTCATAACCTTCCGATAACATGATTTACCGGTGAGTTACGCATATTCAATTTCAACAGGGCCAGTATAAAAATGCTCGGTTATGGTACAAAAACAGTGCGTTGGGTTGGTGTCATGCCCTTAGTGATCAATTTTCAACATTGTTATGTGTAGCTAGAAAAAAAAAAACACTTAAAAAAAGTTTAGAGTAAAAATGTCAAAATACTCAAACGTTCATAACTTTTTTGTTTTTCATTTTACCATCACCAAATTTTGACAGATAGTAGTGAAAATTGTCATCTTTAATGTATAAAAAAAAAGATTTTTAAAAAGGTACTATTTAAGAAATATAATGTTTAGTGACGATTTTAAAAATTTGGCAGAGAAAAAAAATTTTTCTACAGTGTACATATTTTTTCTAGAATCGCAATTTTAGTACCTACAACTTTGCTTAAGACACCTTTTCAATCAAACAAGCCGTTTTCCCGATAAAGAAATTTTTATCCATCAGTCACCATTTTGGTTAGGCAAAATGACTGCTTTATCTATTTGCGGATCTATTTGCGAAGTAGCATGGAATGACTCAGTGGCAATTTTATATAGTTTTAAATTGATGATAAGAAACCTTATTCAACATTTCGAGAAATTTTAATTCTAATGCAGCATAACTTGTAGTTTGATCGTCAGCTTTATGTTGGTGCAGGTTCATCACCAAACATGCTGCCTGAGTGGCAACAACTCTCAACTCAAGAACGATTTGAGCAGAAAAAATGTAAACCACGTTTTTTTTTGTGAGAAAACATTAAAATACGTTCAAAATATTACTACTGTTGAACATTTTTTCCTCTAAACCGTTATTTTGCACATTTTTTTCTAGGAGGAGATTTTCTCAGTTTTCGAATAAAATCAATAGAAGTGCTCTGAGTGGTATACATTTGAAGTTAGAGCGACTGGAAGGGTGTTAAAGAAACTTAAAGTTGAAAAACTCTGAGTGAATTGACGTTAGAGCATATGCGTAGAAGACGTAGTCTGGCAGGGGAACTGCTCCATTATTCATCTCATTAAGCCGATGTTCACGAAGAATGCACGGATTAAACACCAAATTTTCACGAAGTCATTGAACAAATAAACTAAAGAGATTTATTCTGAATTTTATAAAACAAAGCATTTTACAAAACGCTTCCATATCCATCTCAAATAGAGGTGGGAAAAATGGTTCACTATAGTGAGCAGATCAGAGCGGTTCCGCTCACTAAGATGAACTAGTTTTTTTAACAGCTCACTCGCTCTTTTCGTTCCTACATAATTTTTGGTTTTTATCAGTGTAGCTAATTATCAGACACCGCAAGCGAGAGCCAGGTGAAAGCTTTACACTCGATTTGCCAAGCGCAAGATCGCGCGCAAAATTACAATAGAACTCCCAGAAACAAGCTGCCACCAAACGTCTGCCCTGATATGCATGACTTGTATTTCTCATCACCCAGCCACCAGCCAGCCGCAAGAGCATGCAAAAAACAACTTGCAACAGTCCATACACAGGTACACGGGTTGGCTAACGCCGAGTACGCACACGAATGGATGTGGAACGAAAAGAACGAAAGAACTGATTCACTGATCTGGCAATCCGCTCGCAGGCTGATCAAAAGATTCAGTTCTTTGAAAGAGTGAAATCTTTCGCTCTCAGAAGAACTGGTTTTTCCGATGGCTCTTCTGTTCAGCTCGCAGGCAATCCGCTCGCGATCAGAAGATTTCGATCTTTTAAAGAACTGATTTTCTGATCAGCTCGCGAGCAGATTGTCTGCATAGATTCAAAAGATCAGTGAACCAGTTCTTTCGCTCTTTTCGTTCCACTTTTAGTGTGGGTCCCGGCGTTAGCCAGCCCGTGTGCTGTGTGTGAACTGTGGCAAGTAGATTTTATATTTTATTCCCGCGGCTGGTGGATGTTATGCATAGGAGAGCAGGCAGCCGGTGGCAGCTATTTTCTGGGAGTTCTATTGCAGTGTCGCACGATGCTTTGCGCTTGGGGTTTAAAACATTCATATGGCTCTCGCTTGTGGTGTCTGATCAACAAAATCAGCTTCAGCGTTTTGCTTGAAGTAAGGGGTGAGTTACCGCTCTTTAAAAAAGAGCGATAGATCACTCACTCACTTTTAAGAACCAGCTCTTTAGATCAGTTCGTGAACGGATTGCCCACCTCTAATCCCAAAACTAGAATCACTGCTCAATTATTCATCTCACGACGCCCCCATATTCATCACACTGTTAATTATGAATGAATCACATTATCATAAGTGAACGTAGCCGCAGCCCGTCGTAGTAGGTTACCTAGATATCCGCTGTAGTTTACGTGCAAAATTGGTAACCTAGGTAACCACTGCAGTGCTGTCGACTTATGTCATTTATGTCGGAATAATTCAACATTTTCAGTAGGTTTTTTTCGTAATAACAGAAACTGATTTGGTAATATTTGATTTTCTTCAACGCACTGAAAACAGATAAAAATACATACAGTTGAAATTTAGTATTTGTAGAAATTCATCTCATATATCTCTGGTAATTCAAGCTTGTTTTAGGAAATTTGAGGTGAACATTTCAAAGATTAAAGTATTCTCACAGTTGTGATTTTGTTTAATGATTAACATAAAAAGTGGTCCGCTAGCGATGAAAAAAACATTGGTTGGCTGCTGAAAGAGTCCCGTTGTAGCCGTATAGACCAATGCGTAGATTTCGTTTTCTGAGGTAGGTGATTGAATTGAATGCAGATGCCCGACTATAATATCAAATTTAGAGCTTTTATGTGATTTTTTGAGGATTATACTTCATGAGGAATTTAAAGTGAACTAAGAAGAATCCATTCCGTGGATTAGCAGATTGGCTTAAGAAGAAAATACGCGTTTTTTTCCTGTTTTCAATTGTGTTTTCATGTTCATGAGATGAATATATGGGCTGAGATGAATGGTGGAGCAGTTCCCCTAGTTTGCATATTTTACCTTGCCGATGATCCGCTTGTCAAATTCAAAGAGATCGAAGCAAGCGATGGTCATATTAATGTTGAATTCGTTTTTACGGCAGGACTATCCCGTCCCGGACTACGCTTTGCAGCTGAAAAAAAAACACTTTTCGAGCAGTTGCAATGGTGTGCGTAAAACCAGAGGTAACTGTCACTTTTGTTTTGGTCATTATTGCCATTGTCGTTTAACGCATTTGTGCTACTGTACGAAAAATTTGCCAATTTACTGAAAAATGACAAAATAACAAAATGAAATTCAACCTGATGTTTGACACGCGAAGAACGATAATCAAAGCAAACCGATTTTGACACATTTTTTTTTTTAATTCTGACACATACGTGTGAATGTGTTGGTGTCTTCAAAACTGCACTATGTTTCTTGCGCGGACTGTCCGGGACAGAAAAAGGGTAGTCCGGGATAGTCCGGAAAATGTAAAAAAACAGTGATAGGATAAAGTTTAGTCCGCGGGGTAGCTACACCGCAAAAACGAAAACGACATAGGAGTGGTGCGTGGCGAAAGTTCACAATGGCCGTTTTGAAGGCTCATCGATTCAAGTAGTTGAAATATTCACAGTGGAATTAGTTTTAACCATTTTACGAAACTACCAAAGATGCTCGAAACAACTTTGGAATAAAGTATCGTATTGCGTTAAGAACCATTGCTCTGGGAGCAGCTGCGTTTTCCAGCACCTGTACCAAGTGCATTAACGGCTTACACCAACGGCATTTGTAACCCACTTTTCGAGAAGAGAAGAATAAACCCTTTTCACTCATCAATTACAGGCGCAACTTGTATTGAATAGAAAAGATCAATCTTTAATCGTATTCAAGAGTTTTCTATATATCAGAACATACTGAAGTGTTTTTCGAGAGAATGCTGCAACACCGTACCAGAGCGAACGTGGAACGATGTCGGAACAGCTTCAACTCATTCTAAGAAAAAAGCGTCAATAAGAGGACCGAGATCGTGTAGCGATGGAAGAGCTGTACCGAGCTAATGACACTCGTAAGTTCTACGAATAGCTAAACAGCTCCATCAAAGGCTACGTGCAACAAACCAATGTATGCCGGAACTTGGACGGCAACCTTCTTACGGACAATGTGAGGTGATCGAAAAAGGAAGCAGTACTCCGATGAACATCTGAACGGCAATCAGTAGAGCGCGAGGACAGTATGGCAACTGATTTTAGTCCACGAGCAGAAGACAACAGAATCCGAGCCCCTGAGGCGGAGGAGAGTGTTCGGCTGAAAAATTACAGAGTTGCTGAAGTGGAACAATTTATCAGCGAGCTGTGGTAATACTGTGGAGAAACACTGGCTAGAGCCATGCACTGGGTCATTGTCAAGAATTGGGAGGAAGAGCAAATACCTGAGGAGTCGCTTTTTACGCGGTTTTTTACGCTGCTATTTTTACGCGGGTTCCGGGTTTTACACGTTTTTTTTTACGCGGATTCCAGAATTTCCGGAGTTCTAAGAGTTCCACAAGGTTCTATTCTGGGGCCTTTGCTGTTTTCAATGTACATTAATGATTTACCCAACGTTCTAAGGCACTGCAGTGTTCAGATGTTCGCGGATGATGTCCAGCTAATTTGCATCAATCCCAACGTCACAGTAGAAGAGTTGATCAGACATATCAATCGGGATCTTCTACACGTAGTTCATCCAAGGCGTGTGCCTATATCGTCACTTCCAGCAGTTATCGTGGATTTTACCATATCGCACTCGGCAGTGAGTCTATTAACCTTGGGCTTATCTTTCAAGACAACCTCGAATGGGATAAAGCTGTCTCTGTACAATGTGGTAAAATTTACGCCTGCCTTTGGACTCTGAGGTTAACACCTTTTTACCTACCTGAATGGACTAAGATGCAGCTGTTCAAGTACTTGATATTCCCACATTTTACTTTTTGTGATGTTGTTCATCTTAACATGACTCTGACTGAACCTGAAGGTAGCTTTGAATGACTGCGCTAGATACATTTTCAATTTAAATCGGAAAACTTCAGTGCGACATTTGCAGAAAGAGCTTTTGGGATGCCCTTTTCCGATGTTTTTATGCCATGAGTCGTAGAACAAACAATTTGGTGGTTCCTGTGCATCCTGCATCAAAATATGGACAAATCAATCAATCAGTAAGGTTTAGTGGAATGTTTAAAGAGGCATTTGTGCCGCCAGTTTAGTTTTCGAGCATAATCGTTACGTCAATGGTTATTGAAAAGACTTTGCCTTATGCCATGTATTATAAATAAATAAATTAATTAATAAATTTACGCGTTTTTTACACGCGGTTTCCTTCTACGCGGCACGTATCCCCCGCGTAAAAAGCGACTTTAATGTCCCATCAACAAAAAGAGTGACAAGCTGGAGTGTTGCAATTAGCGGGCAATCATACTGCCAACAAGATACTCTGCGACTTAAGGGCGGCAAGTGTTGCGTACCGTTTTCGGTGCACGGCAGATAGAGAACAGAAGCTACTTGAGGAGCCATCTATCGTCCACACCGCCAAGATTGGCAGGTTGCGGTGGGCTGAGCATGTCGTAAGGATGTCGGACGACAGTCCGGTAAAGATGGTTCTACAAACCTATTCGTCAGGGATGAGATGGAGAGCTGGTTAAGTGAATCGATCAGGTGGAGGACGAAATACGGACCCTACGCAGACTAAAGAACTGGCAAATCGACAGTTTGAGAATGTAAGTGCCCCTCGCAAGCTCGAAAGTGCGTAAAGTTTTCAGAGAGTTTGCAGGGGGGCCATGGTCCCCGGGACCCAACATTTTTGGGGCCCCCACAAAATATCACTTCCAACAAAAAAATTATTAATTTTGACGAAACTAACACAATCCTTCTATAACCTTTCCTTAACTTTTATTTTTGTATGACATGAAATTATGACTGAAAAGGGGCCTCGACACTTGCCCCCGCGGGCCCCCACAACTTTTAATCTGGGCCTGCCTGTAATATTCTTTGTGTCGCAACAGTTTTCGTTCATTGCAGTTATGATTTAAATTGCATTTAGTGATAAATGCGAAATTGACAATGGAGGTTAAGTTTTTTTGTTTGTATTTTTGAGGTTTTCAACCTGCGGCTGGTTCGCCTCACACAAGAGAGGTAAAGTGGAAATTTTACCTATACTTTGTTTTTTTTTTTAAATTTTGTGAACATACGGTTTGATAAATTAGCTTTGGCGTTTTTTCAACGAAGGAAATTTGCTACTAAACGGGGATTCGATTACCAACAGCAACAAAAAAGGTAATACTGATTTTCACTGTGGGACTACACCACCGTCCCACAACGACAGTATGGCGTATACATCGTGGACTGTCCTCTGCTGTCTCCCTCGTCTCGGTTGCGCTGAAAAAGCCTTCTTCAACCGCCGATTGCTGGTGGCTGTCTGTTCCGCTGTACGGTTGACTGGCTCTCGACAGGAGATGAAAGGAAAACATTCAAATATCTGCCAGTAAATTGAATCCGAAATGAAACTCGCTTTGTTCGGGGGTCGAAACAATACAAGCAGTGCTGCCAGACTGGATGGACGGACGGCTGAGGTGGTAAGGTGTCGGATACGATTTGTTCGGTTAGGAGGGTTGAATAGAATGAGTCCGTGGGAGTCTTTGCAATTCCCTTGCGAGTGGATTGGATACGGATCCTAACCCGGCCTAGGCCGAAGAGTATCGCTGTTTTTTTCTCGTTTTCACTACCCTTTTGCTGCCGTCAATGACGATTGCGCTGGGCGGAAGAAATGCTGAAACTTTTATCAGTACCGGGTTTTTAGGTGTGAGCGGGAATGTGGCTGAGAGATTTATTAGTTATCGATTTTGGATTCCTTTCTCTTTACTGCTTCGTTTTTGGGCAATCGCTGCTAGTTTCACCGGAAAGAGTCACTTATCGTGTGGGATGTGCGATGTTGGATGTGTGTTTTGTTAAGCTTCTTTTCGGTAAGAAATTGGAGGTTGACACGATACGCTGATGTTTCAACCGTTCAATCGCTTAATCGGAAGGTGTTTCGTAGTTAAATTGCATGTGAATATTGTCAGACAATGTATCTGTTCTAGAAGGAGGAGTGAAATTCCAAGCAGAGCTCCAATCGGATGAAGTGAGAGGATAAAGCTTTCACAAAGGGCAAAAGAGATCATCAGAAAGTTCGGCTCATCATTCACACGTAACAATGGGTGGCGTGACGTGGGAAACGGTAACCCACTTCCACTTGGGATGATGAATGGAAGATGGATTGAGTTCGGAAGGTGGGGGGAGAGAAAAAAACAAACAACTCGGATTAGCAGGTGATTTGGGAAGCTGCTTTCTTTCGCAAGGATAATCTTGCTACGATGTGATAACGTGTGTATAAAGTCTCAATGATTTAGTCCACTCTTAGCATAACTCTCATTACAACCGACGTACTATTAAATCGTAAATAAAGTGTCTTCTAATGACAAGCAATAAAACGATACAAATTCAATCTAAGCTCGAAGACTGGAAAGTTTCTACATATATTTAGCAAATTTAAAAACTTACCCGGGTGACCTTTTCCCGTGGAATTGCCGTTAAATCACATGGAGAATCGCCACACTGCAAATAAAACACAGTCGAAATCATGATTTAGTACTGAAACAAAACAGATTATCAAATACAATACTGCCGCAGCTTTGCACAGAATTTAAGCAATAACTATATAAGACAGACATTCGGTGCCGAGCTCCAAAGCTGCCTTTTCCGAGAAGGACATCCGAAGAAATTGATCCCCGGGTGCAAATTTTCGTATTTATTTTGAACGAAAGGATACTGCTGCTGCGCCACCAGAGAAGGGAAATTTCAATAAATTCTAGTTTGTCGGATAAAGTGATTTCTGCGGGGGTTTCCGGGACTGTGGTGGAGGGTGTTGGCGGCCAGAGAAGGTAAGGGTAAAAATAGAGAAATAAAACAGCCAACCATTTTAGATCCGTCGTAGTTGCCCACAGATGTGGAGAGTCAAGTCCGAGATACTTCCCTCCCTCTTCTGTATGCATACACGTATATCCGTGTGCAGTGGTAAAGACAACGGTCCGACGTGAAATTTTTTTTCTTGCTATTTTCGGGTTCGTTCCGTCCTCCGCAAGCCCAACGGGTGCGACCGGGTGAACCAATTTTCTTTTCCTGATGTCTTTTTTTATTGCTCCGCTCAGCTGCCTCGTACTGCAATATGGGTTGGAGGTCAAGACGGTGCTGGGCTGAGCTGTACCCGATACTTTGCCCTGGTGGTGAAGTTTTAGGAACAAAATCGATTTAAAGTTTTTTTGTGTGTTATATTTTAGCCATTTATTCGGAACAGATCCTTCGTATAGACAAGAGTCCGGTTCATTTTAGTTCTGGTTCAAGGAATTTTACTACGCTGCTGACCGGTTCTCTGTATAGCATAGAATGCGATAAAATGGATATAAAATGGTTGAGCCATCGATTTTGTGTGTGAACGATTGTACTTTTGATACTGAAGAATGTATTTGGAGCATGCACAGTTGGTATTTGGGCATTGAAAATGCCAAAAATAGCTGAACTGTCGTATATGACCAAAATATCAAGAATATAAATAACGTTAACAGAAATGAAGAATATCAAAAATAAATCAACGACAGGACAAACAGAAAAAAAAATTCAAATGAGAGCAAATAAATTAGAAATTTTGCGAAATGACAGAAGCCAAATGTGTCTAATGTTTCAAATTATCTCATATATAAAGAAATAGAAAAAAGTAAAAGTCAAGTAGTCAAATCAAGTAATATAAGCTGATATATTATTTTTCAACCACATTCTACTATGAATGCAAGAGAAGTGTCTTTTAATTTGATAAATAAAAAAGTGCAGCGAGAAAGATACAGGATATTTATCTATATTTTCATTTCATTAAAGCGAAGTTTTTTCTTTTTCTGATTGAGCTTTTTTTGTTTTGTTCAATTCGATTTGTTGCATAAGGTAAAAAATTAGCTTTTGAATTCGTGTTTTTTTGTAATTTTATGGTAAATCATCATTGATGGCTACTCAGTTCTTTAGGCTTAACGAAATTCACGCTGAATTAAAATTATTCAATAAATAATTCAAATTATTTCAATAAATTTTTGGCATTTTGAAACTTGTTCGATCAAATTAGATTGAGTTTTGACGAAATTAAATGAATGGTTTAACTTTGACAGGCGCAAGATTCTTGTAAAAATTGTACTTCGGGACACGTAAATATTATGTAGTGTTTTGCAACTCAGTATGTTTCAAATTTTTAGGTAATCAAATCAACTTCATTCCACTGTACAATTTTAGAAACTGATATTTCACTATAATTCGTTTGGTTACGATAGCTCGCTCCATGACCTACCGCGATCAACAATGGTATGGTAATCACAACTTTAGTTTTCGAATTTTCGAGTGCGTCATTTCGATTGCACATTTTTAGGAAACATGCTTTTTTCAAATATGGGTCATTTCATATTAAGTGTCCGAGGAAATGCATCGACCATCTCCGATTTCGACCAAAATTTGTGAGTCGATTTATTTTGGGCCAGAACTTATAAGTACAAAGTGTTGTATCGATTGGTGGACCCCTCGGCCAATGGGACTGCCTCCACTTTTTGCGAATTTAGCAAAACACCTTTTTTATTTTGTGAATATTTCGGGACCCTGAAGAGCTACAGGTGATATTGACATATCATTCTGAAGGGTTTGAGACGTAGAATCGAACTACGTGGTCAATTTTTTCCTGCAGTGTTGGCAAAACAATGCCTTTTTTTCGATTCAAAACTTAATTTGCAATTTTCTCGAAATACCCCCCCCCCCTTCGATTTTGATTTTGACCACGCTAATGTGTTTAGCAGACGATTTTACATAGGAATCACTTATCAGCAAAAAACAAAATGTAGTGTTCCAGAGATACAGCATTTTCAAAATTGCAAGATTTTGGATTTTGTCTACGCACGAAAGCGCTTCTACATAAATTGCTGCTATCTTAATGGTATCCTAGCAGGCGTTTCTGTTATCGAAGAGATTTTCCTTAGAGGAGTATCCGTTAATGATGTAACGCAAAAAATTGACAGCTCTATCAGACGAACTTCCGCAAAGTTTCTTGGTATAATTAGGGCGTCATTTTGGATGTTTTATTTGATTCGGAATTTAGCCGCACAGGTGGCGTTGCGATGTCAACTTCTTTCCCTTACACGCTAGAGCTTTGCGGTATTCGACAAAGTGTAGATCTCTAAATTCCATGAAACTTTACAGAATATACAAACTCTAACTCTTCAAGTTTCAGAGATCTACGAGTTTTTGTAAAATTTGTCTGAATTTCACGTTTTTATGTGATAATTTTATGAGTTCACCCGAATTAATTTCTTGCAAATTTTTTCTCGATGGAAATTGAATAATTACGTCGTTTTCATCCGAGTACAGAAGTTTCTGAAGTACTCAAATGAAATTAATGCACAAAATTTGGAAAAAATACATAATTTTGTGAAGTAGATATCTCAGCGTGTAGCAAGTATTAGCAAACCATGACTTTTTCTAAAAACTGTCCATCGAAAAATCTTTATTTTCTGAAAATTTGAAAGAAATGTTTTTTGGTGTTTTTGTGGTATTTCAGTTTGAATATAACCATAGGTTTCATGTAAAAATAAAATTGCTATGTATTTATTGCATGAAAAACACGGTCCAGCACTTTGACACTCTATCCAACCTATGTGCAGTCTTCAGAACCTCTGTGCAGTTTTCGACAAAGTTTTAGATTAGAAATTATGATTATGTAACTTTCTAGAAGAAACAAAATTTCTGTCTCTTGAATTTTTTTGGAAATTCATGAGTTTTTGAAGAATTTGTTTGAGTTTCACGTGTTTTGATTTGTTAGGTACAAATGTCCGGTTGAACGAACCCCTAGACTCCACGTCGATACATTCATGAGGTCGAATTATCTAAAGATAGATCAACAACGCGCTCTTGATTTCGGTGTAAAGAGGAAAAGAGGATCACCTTACGAGGAGATACCATATCATTTGAAGTTGTCCCAATTTGATCAAAGGTCTAGTAATCTCGCGTACGATTTATTGTTGCGGTGTTACATTGTCAAACTGAATAAGTTCGAATCGCATTATGAATATCGTGGCGGATATAATGAACTTGTTCGCGCGATACTTGTTCTAAAGAACCCGACACTCGAAACCAGCGCATCGTTTACCAAAACGAACCCTGCTGTGTACCTTGCCCTTTCTCCAACACCCCAGTGATTTCTCGTGGAAGTGCAGAGGTGTTCTCGGCTTCCAATAAGCGAGTATCACGTCAACATTTTCCTATACAAATTCCTTCTTTGACCTGCATTCGGATGCGGCCGGCGCTGGTATTGCCTAATACAAAGATTAAGGTCACCAGTTTTGACGTTGACTAACGTCTATATCGAAGTTAGGCCCCTGAATTTAAAAATCTAGTAATTCAACCAGGGAAAACCAGAGAAAAGTGGTCAGGTTTTGAGCGCTTATTTTGCAGTCATCTATAATCAGGTTTTCGAGGTTTTGGCATCAATCGATCAGAAATTCTTTTACGGTTAAATTTATGTAACAAAAACAAACTTTTGTTTGAGATACACTATTGAAAAATTGGTAATTAATATCGATTGTCTAAATCATACCGCGCAGCCAATCACTACCTCTCTTCCCAAGCACAGTCGACACTAACGGATACAATCGATCTGACTTTGTTGTTATTGTTGTTGTCACTTTCTGTTTCCGATGTTTATGCTGCTGCTAGCGGAAAAAACCTTGCAAATATGCATCTTTTTGTTGGTGTTAATATTACGACAGCGGCCGGCGCCCCATCATTCTGATTCCAAAACCGCACCAGTGACATGCGGACGCTAGGTGATAGCAGCTGAAAGGAGGAAATACAAAATAGTACCGGTCATCTCGTGCCGGTTTCACCCGTAATGCTGGTGGCTTTAGTAGTAAATGGCTACTGCAAAACACTTAAATGGCTGGAATTCTGGACGGACTAACCAGGAAACTATAATCGGCAACTGGCACCTTTTGGTGCCTCTAAATTTTGTTACAGAAGCGGCAAATTGAATTTTCTGTTTTACCAAATGCTGCTGCTAGCGGAAAAAAGTAGGAGGGTGGTATTCAAGACACGACCGCATGACGTTGACTACCGTATTCTTAAAAAAATAGTACCGGTCATCTCGTGCCGGTTTCACCCGTTATGCTGGTGGCTGTTAGTAATAAATGGCTACTGCAAAATAATAAAATGGCTGGAATTCTGGACGAGAATAATCGGAAACTGGTACCTTTTGGAGCCACGAAATTTTGTTACAGAAGTTTTGTAAAAGAAGCGTTGCAATTCCCTCTACTATTTGCTTCAATGGAATATATATTTTTTTTTAAGAATACGGTAGTCAACGTCATGCGGTCGTGTCTTGAATATCACCTCCTACTTTTTACACATTGAGGATGCATGTTGGTCCCAAGCATCATCTGTTGGTTCTCTGTGTAATTACAGCTGATCTGGCAATAACGGAGTAGCAACCGCGGGCGGTCAATCATGCTCATGCTCATGCTCAATTTGTTTGAGTTTCACGTGTTTTGTAATAGTTTTGTGATTCGAAACATTGAAATCACCAATAAATATGGTATTTTCTGAATCAGCATACGTTTTCGGTTTAAGTATGCGTCGAGCTTTCATTAGTAAAGCTAGACTTATTGAGAGAGCGTTCATGTTTTTTGCATACGTCGTTGCTATTGGATTTGGCTACGAAACAAACAAAGTAACATTTGATTCAATAGCAACGGATCTACTCTCAATAAGCCTAGCTTTACTAACGAAAACTCGACGCATTCTTAAACCGAAAACGTATGCTGATTCAGAAAATTGCATATTCTTTGGTGATTTTAATGTTTCGAATCACAAAACTATTACAAAAAACGTGAAACTCAAACAAATTCTTTAAAAACTCGTAAATTTTCAAAAAAAATTAAGAGACAGAAATTTTGTTTCTTTGACAGAGTTACATAAAATTTCCAATCTAAAACTTTGTCGAAAACTGCATAGCTCTAGCGTGTAAGAATAAAAAGTTGGTGTCGAAGCGCCATCTCTGCACATTTGCCATCAAACCGTGCGTGCCACTCCCGATATTTCGTTTGTGTTCTCTTCTCCCGATTCGCCCTTTTGTATTTCTTTCGCACCGAAAAAATACGACTGAGTACGCTTTGTGCATTTGCCAAAATGTGCGACACCACACATTGTGTCTTACTTTGTGTGTTTCTTGGGGCAATGATTATCGGATTTGACAAACGAACTTCATTTGACTCCTACTGAAATAATTTAGGAGCTAATTTTCAGTGCTGCACAATGGGTTTTGTTTCAAGACTAAAAATAGTTTCTTCCCGGAGATAGCCGCAAAATGTCTTGTACATGAACAGTAGGGTGGCAATAGAAATCGACTTTTCGAATTTCGTTTAGAAGTAGGGCTCAATAGTTTCGTCTTCGAAAAAAGTTCCAATACAAAACTTCAGCTTAATCTTCGGGAACACGAAAGCCTTATTAGTGACCAATGAAAAAAATGCACAGGTAGTTCATAAATTTCTCAATACAGTCAGGTTTTTTTTACGCGGGGGATACGTACCTCGTAAAAAAACCGCGTTGATTCGAAAATCCGCGTAAAAAAACTGCGCGAATTCAAAAATCCGCGTGAGAAAACCGCGTTAATTCAAAAACCCGCCTAAAAAAATACCACGTTATTTTAAAAATCCGCGTAAAGTAGTCCATCAAGGAGGGCTTCAGAAAAAACCCGAGACGCTCTAGAACCAGTATTTGAAATTGTCCTCTTTGACGGTCATTTTGGATCTTTCGGTGGGCGGAGGGTATTTTTTGGTCTGAGTCTTTAACTAGGTAAACACTTCAACGTTTCTGGTTCCAAACCTACGTTTGTTCGGAAATTCGCGAAAATGTTTTTTGAATTAGCGCGGTATCGCGTAAAAAAAAACCGCGTTAATTCAAAAATCCGCGTAGAAAAAAACCGCGTATAAAAAACCGCGTAAAATAAACCTGACTGTATCAAAAAAATCTTATACCAAATGTCTTAAAAATGCATAAACATCGAGATCTGGTGTTATCCAAAAACACAAAATTGAAAAAATCGATCAGTTAAGTTTCACTTTTCGACTGAACGAACTTCTGAATGCGACGAAAGACAATTTATTTCCATACAAGTCATTACCACCCTAATGAACGGTATCAGTTGTGAATGCATATAGCATGAATACCGGCACAGAAACATGTCTGGACGTGCGTTATATGTCCTAAGAAACACGTCGTTTCTTGGATCCTTTTCTCTGCTTTTTTCTACCCGCAACGCAACGCAAACTGCTCAAACTGAAGCTCTTTGTTCTTACGCAATGTGTCACAAAAAGCAACACAAAGTGTTGTTCCGTTCTCCCTCTTTTGAAATATTTCTCACTTGGTGATATCTTTCATAGTCATTTCGTTTTCGCTCTTTCTCTTTGTGCCTGTTGGTTGTCAAAATGTGTAGGTACCGTTCTCGTTGTGCCTTGACATAAAATTCACACACTGAGCGCAATGAGTGTGCGAATGACAGCCCTGCATGCATTAAATACATAGCAATTGTATTTTTACATGAAACCTATGGTTGTATTCAAACTGAAATATCACGAAAACACCAAAAAACACCTCTTTCAAAATTTCAGAAAATGAAGATTTTTGCATGGACAATTTTTAGAAAAAATCATGGTTTGCTAATACTTGCTTCCCGCTGAGATATCTACTTCACAAAATTATGTATTTTTTTCAAATTTTGTATAATATTTTCACTTAAGTACTTCAAAAACTTCTGTATTCGGAAGAAAACGACGTATTTATTCAATTTCTATCGAGAAAAAATTTGTAAGAAATTAATTCAAGTGAACTCATAAAATTATCACAAAAAACCTAAATTAATCCACCTAGCGGTCAGACCCAGCCTTTCTCATTCAAACTTTTATTTGTAAAAATAGATTTACATGAACGCTTCAATCCAATAAATGTATATTCACTCTTTAGGTTCTAAAATATTGATGTTGTAATCTATACATATAAAAATGTTGTCCGATCTGTCAGTCTGTTTGATCCATATAGGCTCGAAAACTACCGAACCGATCGACGTGAAAATTTGTATGTAGGGGTTTTTGGTCCCGATAAAGGTTCCTATGATAGTTTGAGACCCCTCCTTCTTCTGGAAAGGAGGGGTTTAATACAAATGAAACATACATTTCTGCACAACTCAAGAACAAACCATGGGAAATTTATCAAACTCAATTATCTTCTTTAGTTACATTCTTACCACCATCCGAAAAAAGGCCATTTTTTACCGCAAACGTTATCAGTATCAGTAAGAAAAAAAAGGAAGTTTTGAACAAAAAGTGCGTAATTTTGCAACAAAGAGCAGGGCTACACACATTTTTGACCCGATCACAATGAAGCGATTAAACAAGCCTCTCACTCTCACTTCGTATAATATCATAGTCAACAGGCGTATTCGAGTTTTTTTTGTTGAAAGGAAAACTGACTGATTGCCGACAGGCTTTTAATGACTTTTTAACCTGCTCAAAAGCAGATCCAGTCGTTTTACCTGTTTAATGGTTTCACTTCATGACTTAAAATGACTGAGAACATTCTCATTGACGTGATTCATTCTAGTGATTCTTGAAGCGACACATCAGAAAGCTTCCTGTTGAAAATGGACACACAGTCGTTTATCGAGGTAAGCTAAAAAGTTGTTTCAATATGTCAAATAGTCATTTTTTTTTAAAATTTGATCTGATATTTATTTCAATATTTTTTGAAAAAATACATGCACATACATAGCATCTTGGCAAAAAAGAAGATGTCTAGTAATTGAATCTATATGGATTGAAAAATCCCCCCCACAATCTTTTGCTTCGTCTGCTGCTAACTGACTGACGAAAATTGTCTTTCATTGACTTTGTCTTGACTGCCTTGCGTGAGGCTTTCATTTGATTCATTTCGTTTTCACTTCGACCGATGACGTTTTAGAACCTCATATTAGTATTATCAACAAAGGAGGCGATAATGAAACAGTAAATAAAGCGTGATATGATATGATACGCTACGAGAGATTCAAGTTCCGTCAACTATCGTTTAATCCAAACGAGAAGGTGGATCAGTTTGTGCTGCACTTGGTAGCTTAAGAAGGAGTTCGTAGTTTTATTTCTTAGGTTATGGGCCCAATTCGCAAGGAAGTTAAGTTTTGGAACGCAAGATTTGCCGAAAATTTAAAAAAGATCTGAAGAGTCTGGAACGGCTCGAATCTGGATGGGCAGAGGATAAAAGTTTGGGGCGAACGTTGCCGAGGGAATAACGTTCATTGCTACTACGTTCGTCTTGGAGCGTCCCTCGATTTCTATGATGTCAAAGAAAAACACAGAAAAACAGTCGGTTGAACAATTGACTCAGACGAACCATATGCACTGAAAATATACTATAGTTTATACCACGAAAACGTTTGTTTTCCAAACAAAATCTTTTGTTTTTTTTTTGTTTTTTTTTTTTTGCAAACTAACAAGTCTTGGTAATCCTAGATAATTTTTCGAACTTAATTTCTATTTTTAACAACGGCTTTTGCCCGTTAACACACAAGTTCATTAAGCAGACAATGTATGCAGTAGAGAAAGCGAAAAATAAGCGAACTGGAAATATGATACAGATTTGGAAAAATATACCGCATCTCGACGGAATTTGAACCCGCAATCTCCCTGTCTCTGGCATGGTATTTTGACCAATTAAACTTCGGGGGACGGTGGTACTGTTCCACAATCTATATCGTATCACATTCCACTGCCGACTTATTCTATTGTAAACCGGTCGTACATATGAAACTGTTGACAGTCAAGTTTAAAAAAACCCGCTGTAAATCATCTGTAAATTTAAATGATTCTAGTTAACCCTCTAGTGCCCAAGTTAATTTCTAAACGGACTTCGGTCAAATCACTATGAATCATTGAAAACACTTTTTAAGTATTTATTGAAACTTTTCAGAGGTTTGACTGAAGCCCGCCAAATGGCGGGATTGGGCACTAGAGGGTTAATGATCCATTTTCCGAAGTTTGAAGCTTCTTTGGGACCATTGTGAAATCCTTATGTACGAATACATCGGAAACATCTTGATTATAAATAAACTAGCTGTCCCGGCAAAATTCGTTCCGCCCGTTCTTTTAATTAAATGATGTCAAACACATGAAATTGATTTCACCTACATCTGAAAATTTAACTTCCAATTTGTTTATAGTCTGCAAATGTATTACGAGTCGGACATTGGATACGTTCAAACTCAAAAGAAAAATCGTTTGAAATGATTGGTTTTATCGGAATGAAAACATTCTTATCTTTCAGCTTTTGTACATCACCTCGATTCTAAAATTACCCATATTGAATGACATTTGGTAATTTTTAGCTAATTTCCAGAAAAAGAAGTCGTCAATTTGGTTTTAAAAAAGGCGTGTGGAGTCAATTTCTGGCCTCTGAGGGTCATTCTGGTTGCGAAAATAACCATTTTGAGTTGTAATCGGTCTTTTTGGGCTGTCTCCCAGAAAACGGAAGGCCACCATCTTAGAATTCAAAATGGTGTCTGAGCTTTGAAACTTCAAATTGGCATATGGAGTTGGTTTCTAGCCTATGAGCGTTATTCTGGTTTCGGAAACACTCGTAATAAGTGATATTCGGTTAAACTCGAAGTTGCCATCTTAGAATTCAAAACAGTGTTCGAGGTTGAATTGTGGCTTCTGTGCATCATCACGATTAAGAAAATAGCCATATTTGATGGTATTTGGTCACTTTCGGCTTTTTTCCAGCCCCCTTCCATTTTTCATTCTCAAAAACCTTCACATGCCAAATTTGGTTACATTTGCTCAATTAGCTCGAAAGCGCAGAAATATGTGGTTCACATGTATGGTACCCCTCCCCCTTTCTGAAAAGGGAGGGGTGTCGAACCATCATGAAAGTATTTTTTGCCCTCGAAAAACCCTCTCATGCCAAATTTGGTTCCATTTGCTTGATAAAGTTCTTGAACTGTGCAGAAATTTGTGTTTTATTTGAATGGGAACCTCTCTCTTCCGGAAGAGAACCACCCTGAAAATATTTTTTGCCCCCAAAAATTTTCACGTGCCAAATTTGGTTCCATTTGCTTGATTTATTCTGAAGTCATGCAAAAATTTGTGTTTCATGTTCATGGAAGCCCGCCTTTCCAGAGAAGGGACTACCATAGAAACATTCCTACCTTCGAATACCTCCACATGCCAAATTTAGTTCCATTTACTTGATTAGTTTATGAGTTATGCAGAAATTTGTGTTTCATTTGTAGGGGAGCCCCCGTTCTAGGAAAGGGTAGGGTGTTTTTGTTTCGTTTGTATGGGACCGTTCCCTTCTAGAGCAGGGGAATGTCAAACTACCACAGAAATATTCCTTGCTTTTTAATACATTAATGTGCCAAGTTTGGCTCCATTTGCTCGATTAGTTTTCGAGTTTTGCAAAAATACGTGTTTCATTGGTATGGGAGCCCTCCCTGCCGGAGGAAGGAGGGGTTTCATACTATCAAAAGAACCTACCCCGGCCTTAGAAACCCCTACATACAAATGTTCATGTCGATCGGTTTAGTAGTTTCTTAGTAGTCTATATGGATCAGATGGACAGACAGAACCCCATTTTTATATGTATAGAAGATTGAAATCTACATTAAGGGAGGGATGTGGTAGAATGTAAACCATAGCAAACCGTTTGGATGATAAAAACTTTTCTGTGTTTAGGCACCGAAGCATTAAGTATAGTTTTACCACAGAGAACAGATGTTCATTAGACTGGGACATGGTTATATGAAAAAAAAAAAAAAATAAACGATGGTGCTATTTTTTCGCTCCCATGCACTTTTCGTATTCCTTATGGGTCCTGTAACAATTGTGTAACTTTTCAGATCGATCGGTGAAACGCTCGATTTGCGCCAGATTTATAAAGCTTCCATACGATTTTATATGAGAAAAACCACTTTTTCAAAACTTTTAATATAGAGAGGTCCAGTTGGCTCTTAAAAATATATCAATACAAGATATTTATAGGAAATTTTTCTGGAAAAAACTCTTCTGAAGACCGTAAGGCGCTACCTTGCTTGTGAAAAACGATATTCACCCCAGACTGATTGAATATCTGACGAACGGCTCACCATTGAATTTTACTAGCAATACTGTTGCAGCATGCTGCTGGTGCAAATTCAACCATGTGATGAGAAATGATATCGCTTAAATTTATCTTGGAGGCTTCCCCGAAGATACTATGAGCAAAAATCATACTTTGAAAATTAATTCCACGCGAAATTATTTCTCATCTTTAAGCAAGTATGCAATGACAGCATGCTGAAGCAGTGTTGCTGGAAAAATTTAATGGTGAGCCGTTCGTCAGACATTCAATCAGTTTGGAGTGAACAGCTGTTTCTACAAGCATTGTAGCGCCTTACGGTCTTCAGAAGAGTTTTTCCCAGGAAAATTTCCTGCAAATATCATGTATTGATATATTTTCAACAGCGTATGAAAACTTTGAAAATCGGGCGCAAATCGGGCGTTTCACCGATCAATCTGAAAAGTTACACAGTTGTTATGGAACCCATAAGGAACACGAAAAGTGCATGGGAGCTAACATTTATTTTTTGTCCCACCCTAATGTTCATCTCATTCTCAAAGGGTGCCATTTAAGCTTAAGTGGTAATGCTCCCGCAATGCGGCGCTCGCGTCAATAATAAACCAAGCACTGATATTGATAAAAAATCGATACGGCAATATTTATGCAGTGCAACTGGACAGATGTCGTGAGTGTATTCAAGGTATTTTGTTTTAAGTTTTTACACACGATTTTTAATTATTTCTATATGAACATGAATGTCTGTTCTCTGTGATTTTACTAATCTCTGTGGTTTTACTAAGTTTTGTTGAATAATTCTGTAAAACCGTTTTATTTGAAGTGATTGAAATATGATATTCATATAGAAGGAAGTGTTATCAATTACGTGAAGAAGTTTATTTTATCGATATTGCTCAGGTTGCGAAGTGTCGAATCGTGGGGTGCACAGGTATGACAATGCGGGATGGGAGGATAGTTTCTGTGCAGCAGGTATTCTATATTGACAGCAATTCTAAATATAAAACTGGGCGAATCATAGCATGCTGCGGAATCATCGGGTTGGTTCTGCCTCTTTCGTGGTAACATCATCAATAAGGCAAGACGCACATTTGGCGATCCTGTCTGGTTTCTTTTGTTTGTTATTGCAAGTTTAGATAATAAATGCAAAAAAAAAGAAAAGAAATAAATTCCAGGAGAATCAGATTGATTTCGATTGTTCGTTATAAATTTTATTTGTGTAAGTATATTGCAGTGCTCGCATCGATTTGTTTCTCCAAAAAGGATGAAGTTTACCTCGTGACACGTAATGCGGATCTCGTCGGACATAGTTTTCGCAGAAAAAATGGCTCGAATTAACTCGATGATACGAGACGTTTCACCATATTGATGATCATTCGGTGCTACGAGACGTTCATTGATAAACCAATAAGGAACAATCGACTTGATGGAGCGAGACATTTCACCGTAGTATCACGGATACTAGAGGATTCATGATACGGTGACACGAGGCATACATCCTTAATTACAAGAAATGCGATAGCGAGACGTCAATCGGAGTATTATAAGCTCAATAGGTCGAGACGCTTGTACCAAATTCTTGATAGGATATGGCTCTAGGTTACGAGATGTTGAACCTGAATGAAGGAAAAAAGTAAAGCCAAACGTTATTTTGAGTATTATGCATTAACGAAAAAATACCAAAAAATAAGTGTGAGCTCTTCGTGTGTTTGTAATTTCGAAGGATTCGAAGGATTTTATCTGAATCAAATTGGCCTTCAGATTGGCAGAACATGGCAGGCGAGGAGGTGGTTATGAGAAGAAATGTGTCTCCTGATCGTACTGGTACAGATGATGAATCCGGTTCAGTCGAGGACATAAGTTTGTCAAGCGTTTCATTTCTCGAGAGTTGCTCAGGGCGCACAGAAGTGCAAATTGAACCCAGTAGTTCTAGTAGGATTGTTAGCTGGAGAAGGTTTTGGTCGCAGCGGGGGATCGTTTGCAACAGTTTCTTAGTGTGGCGGCACCGGCAAATGACGTGGCGTGGGTGGTTGTCGTTCGAGAGCTGATAAAACGAAAATCCGACGAGACCTTGTTGAACCATGCTCTAAAGGCATACCTGTAAACCGAGTTCGGAAAGAGTGGACGGGATATTGCGAGAATTGCTGGATCTCCGTAGCGCTTGCAAATTCTTTGTGTGGCGGTTGATGAGGTGATGCGGGGTATAGTGCAAATCCGAATAGCTGGAGACTCCACTTGATCGATACTAAATACTTCAGAACGCAGAGCCTGTTCAGTTGTGCGTTTGGGAGTTACATATTGGGAAGGTTTGCCATTGTGTATGGAATGATTGGTGTAGAGAATTCGCCTTTGGGGATGTGACGTAACCTGCCAAGGAAGAACTATTAGAGCACAATTGTTGAAGGGAGTAAGAAGCCGTTTAGGTCCTGTAAACGTTATAAAGATGAGGGGGCCGTCTACATTTGGTTTTCAATGTTTCCAATTACCTTTTTCAATTCGTTCAAAGAGAAAAACGGGAGGTTTGTTACCGAGGTTTGTGGCTCGGTATTATGGCCTCTATGCACGATACTAGTAACAGATAGTGTTTGCTCTTGTAAAAAATAATAATTCTGCAAGGGTTGTTTGTTTGTGTGTGTGCGTGTGTGTGTGTGTGTGTGTGTGTGTGTGTGTGTGTATACGCAGCAGCGGGTACGCGGGGTAGACGATTTCAACTTAGACTACGTCACAATGATAATCGTTTTGACTTAGAAACGTGAAGCGAAGAAAAAGTTCTTTACAAAGAACGGTTTGTCGATATTTCAACATTAGATTCAACTATGATTCAAATTTTCACTCAAAAATCAACTTGTGTAAACTAACAACATATTCATTAAATTTTTCTGAAGTGGAGGGGGGATGTGCAGCAGGCATTCTATATTGACAGCAATTCTAAATATGAAACTGGGCGAATCATAGCATGCTGCGGAATCATCGGGTTGGTTCTGCCTCTTTCGTTGTAACATCAACGATAAGGCAAAACTCACAGTTTCTATCTACGCTACCATACTTTTACTTTGAGCCGTACGATATTAAGCATCAAATTTTCACGATGTTCCCTTTTTCGTGCTATTAATGGTTTATAATTCATCTTTTTTTTAATCAGTAGTATATTTGACACGGCACGATACATTGTGTGTTCACCTGAGCCAGATACATTTCTCTCAGTGTTGTGGGTGATAGAGTTAAAAGGTTGATGTGAGCAGCGGCTAATGAACGCAAAACTTTGACCGGATGTCAAACGAATGCCATAGTAGCTGTGTAGATAATTGCAGCGAATCCTAGGTAAGAGATTGGGTCGTGTGTTATTGCTCGATTATTAGGCGAAATTCAGAGCTTTCAATCTAGTTTTTAGGGTTTCTATATTAGACTAGCAGAAATTCATTCCACAAATTGGAAGATGGATGTAATGAAAAAGTATGAGTTTTTGTTCTCGTTTTTAATTGAGTGTCAATATTCCATAAAAATCCAAGCAAACATCCTACTTTCACCCCACAGAGAGCCAGATAGGAGTTCATTGCAAAAGCATTCCATCACTCAGGACTCTATCATTCAATAGAGGCTTCGTAATCAAGATAGAAAGAAGATGAATAAGATAATCCAGTGGAAGTAAATCATTTTCACCTTGTTTCCTTGGCGGTCTGCTCTGGTAGCAGCTGCAGTATTTTGGCTGCCACCGGAAGGGAAGCTGCCCCTGTTTGTAGCAACATATACCCTCGGGCTGAAAGATTGAAAGCTTCGCTATTCCCGAAGAAGGTACAGGAAAACATAGCATGGGAACCATGACGGGGCCCGCAACCATGTTAATCGTTCTGTTTACTTTACTGGTTTATTTCTATTTACTCGCTGAGTCTGAAAATTATGTTTCCCTGCCAGCTATGGATGGCGCCATGAAAGAATCGGAAAATGCTTCCTGTTCAATTTGGTCACTTGCTCAATTTAACACAGCATTTGTTGACCATCCACCAGGGGGCGAAAAATATTTACCAACAACATGCTGGCCACTTGTAAAGTGCCGTTCGTTTTATGTATGTATATATTAACTCAAGGGCCCGTTAATTTTTTGTCATCGGTAAAAGCACCATAAAATCTTGAAGCACGTAATTGTGAGTCGGAACGCCTGAACAGAAAATGTTTATTGCCACTTAAAGTATCATATTCAACGGAGAGGCACGTCGCAGCTTTCACTTCCCCCCGGGGCGGCGGATGTGACATTCAGTCGAATTGATGTCTTACCAGTGCCATACAGCTTTCGGGTAGTGCGATTTTCCGCTTCGTTCCAAGTTGGATGGTCTGCTCGCAGAGATAACAAGCTTGAGGTGGAAGCAGAAGCTAGTTCAAGGTGAGCGCCTACTCAATGATAAATGTTTAGCTTTCCGTCTGTGCATGGCGATAAGGCAAACACAATGGCGCACGTGGTGACGGTTCGCAGTTTCGGTGTAAGTGAACGGGGGACAGAAAGCGAAAAATGACAAGCTATGAATCAACCCATTTCCCTTTCTACACCCACCGCCGGCTTCAAGGTCAGTAAGAACGCGCAATCGAAAGCAGCAGAAAAACTGTATGATCCTTAGGCGACACATCTACACAATGCAGCCTAAGTTGACAGGGGAAAAAATTATAGCTGATAAATCACACTGACTGTCACTGTCACTCGGGAACTCGGTTTGTTTCTGATGATGTACAGATGAGTTGGAGCAGCGTTGTTACTTACTAGCGGCTTAAATCTTCGGTTCAGTTGATGAACGCATCTATTTGTGGTTTGGGGTCTTACTCAGTTTATTTTATGTATGCTTTTTATGTAGAATAAAAATATTGAAACAGGCAGCTTTCTTAGCGGACGGAGCACAAAATATGTTATCATAACAACATCCAATAAATAAAAGAAATACTTAGCTTCTGGTTTCCGAATGTTCTAAAAAGAATATTGCTTCTGTAGAATCAGAATAACTTTTATAGTAGGAGCACTTTTTCTTATTGTTTCACTACCGTAACTTCTAGGTTTTAGGCTTTTGCTCCCGCTCTCGCACGAACACACCACCCAAAACATCATCACCAAGGAAACGTAGAAAGCAAGGTAAAACAGTCCGGCAAGCCGACAACAGCAACATTTTCAAATCGAATTTTCACTTGCAAACCAGCTAAAATATATATGCCTACTGCAATTTATATATTCTTCGACTCAAAAGCCATAGAAAAATAACTAACAAACGTAACGTTGTAGCGGTTCACTACTGTGAACTTTGTCACCTTTTTAGTTATTATCAAAGAATTGCTAGGGCATTGTTTCGAGTCGAATTTCCGTCTCAAAGTGAAATAAAGTTCCAGTAAGTATCGATGCTTACCGTAACAGAAATGATCAACACATTTTAACATTTAACAAAAAGAATTGAAACAGAAGACAAAACCATCTATAGCATATATAAGATTCCCGCAAACCATTTTCAATGACGAAAGTTAAGAACGGTAAGGAATGCACTAACACACTAGAAGAACATTGCAGTTGACAGCTTTTTCTCCAGTTGCAACGCATTTTCAAATTGCCATATTAAAGTTCTCGAGTGCACCCTCTCCACGATTGTTCGTCGTCGCGGTATTGTTTATTCATGAACGATAGCTTCCAATGAAAGCACCAAGCGCGTTGTATTTACTTTGTAAATATTTAATTGCTATTTGCTGCAACTGCAAACGCAGTTTGCAGAGCGTTCTCAGTGTGCGCTGCTTTTCCCTTTCAACCACTGCCGTATTCTTAAATCTAAACATCAAACACAAACAAATCGCCTACTGAGAGTACGAGAATTGGACAAAAAGCAATAATATATCTTAACTAGCTGAACGTTCCCGGCGATGCTCGGGATCAGAAGTTTCAAAATTAGAAATCATTTTTTATGATTCATTGCATTATCAGCACAGCTCACTTCAAAAATATTTCACATCTTATAAGGACTGTTCATTTTATCAAACGGACACTTTGTTTTGGTGATATCTTTATTATTTTTCAAGCAATTTCTAGACGGTTTTTTTGCAAAATGACGGTTTATTTCTCAACAAAAAGTATAAAATGTAAAACCTAACTAAGTTCATCTAACTATAAAACTGGTGAACTTTTCCTCGAACTCCACTCATAAGCCTCTTTACAGTTTCTGGCTTAACTTTTCGGCTTGCAGATGACCACATTTTCTTGAACTCATCAATTGACTGTGCTTCTCTACCATCCTTTCGAAGATACCGCTTGATAATTGCCCAATAGCGTTCAACCGGACGTAGCTCTGGACAGTTTGGTGGATTATTCTCCTTTTCGACGAATTTAATCGTATATTTCTTTAGCATTTCAAGAGTGGCAGCAGCGTAGTGGGCGGATGCAAGGTCTGGCCAGAACATTGGTGGGGTCTTGTGTTGACGATACAACGCAACAAGACGTTTTTGAATGCACTCCTTCCGATAATTCTCAGCGTTTATGGTTCCTATTGTGAAATAGGGCAAACTTTTTTTTCCGCAAGAACAAATAGCTTGCCATACCAGCACTTTCTTGCCAAACTTGTCCATTCTAATCGACCGTTTTACATCTGGTACTTCCCTGCCTACAATAGAATTGAAAAATTGTGGCCCCGGAAGTGTTGTTGTGTCCAGTTTACAGTAAGTTTCGTCATCCATTAAAATGCAACAGTTTCTTTGCTTTTTCAGTATCCTATCCAACCTCTGACATCGTTCCTTTGCCCGTTCATGCTGTTCCTTAGTCCGTTTCGGTGTCTTCTGTTTTTTGTAGGTTCTGATGTTATTCCTCCGTTTGATATTTTGAACCGTTCCTATGCTAACTCTGAGTTTTTGAGCAATTTTTCGCACAGAGTCACATTTATCGGACAGTAAAAGCTTCACACATTTCTGCTCGATTTGTGGATTAGCCGCACCTTTTCTGGTTCTGGATCTTGGCAAATCTTCAAGAGTATGGTGTTCTCCAAACTTTCTGATGATCTGGTACACAGCAGACTTAGACCTTTTCACAAGTTTTGCAATATTTCTACAGGATAGTCCCTCGGAACAGTACTTTTGAATAATCAAAAAACGAGTATCTTGATCGATTCGTGCCATTTTTCGAAACTTAACCGTTCTGACACCAAAACCACAACACCGGCACAATGTCAACAAACTCAACTACACGATAAAGGAAGATTCACCAAATTTGGGGTTAACGTTTAGTTTCTATCGTCTATTCAAAATGTCCGTTTTATAAAATGAACATTCCTTACGTTCATCATCTTTTTAAGTATTTTAACATTCTGAGAATGCACAGAACGGAAATACGGATTTGGGGATGTTTTACAGAAACTGTAAGTCGCTGTTATGGGTTTCAAAATGACATATGTAGTTTGGAAGTTTCGGAAGTATTGAACTGGTCGGCCAAAAACCACTTTAGATTATTTTCCTGAAACCAGAAGTCATTATTTTGGAAAATGTTGTGTGGGGTCATCACAGTTCCGAATATACCACACTCGGGTGATAACCGGATATTCGTCACTCGTTCACAGTAGAACCTCTTTTTATGTAACTTTCAGAAGAAAGAAATCGAAGTAAGAAGAATTTAGCGTAACCATTCAAGCTTAGTTCTCCTCTATAATCATATCTAAAGAGATAACATTTGAATTCTTGTAACGAAAAAAAAATATTTGTTGGTGTCCAAGGAACACGTCTGAGAAGAAGTTAACGTTTTAATCCACATAACTACGTAGAAGTTAAAAAAAAAAGATTAAACCAATGAAATGGGGCCTTTCTTCCAGCCAAATGTCCGAAAATCTAGTTTAAGAAAAAGCAAAATAGTATTTCGAATCCCGTAATGTGATACTATTCACAAAACTACGAAAACATCAGAAATTGTAATTGTGTAAATTAAAACATAAATTCTTCTGCAAGAAAATATTTGCAGATGTTGAAGGAACGACGAACATTTTATTGAAAAAAAAAATTACAGGCGAACTAAGCTCATGCTAAAAAGTCAAAATTTTGCATGCATTATTTGTATAATATTTATAAATTTCAAAAAGAGTAATTCAATGTGTTTTTCTGTATGCAGAAAATCATCTTCAAACATATGTAGTTTTTACAGTAATATCTTAACTTTTAGCAACAAGATACCTATTATTTTTCCTCAAATGTCTTTCCTGAACATTAACAAACATTTCAATGAAGAAAAATTACATATTATAGCTTTGAATTTCGATTTAGAGGCAAATTGAGTTCAAATATTCATGAATTTGCTCGTTCAACGTAGTGTTGTGAATAATATCTCAATTTTTAGTAATCAAAAATCTGTTATTTTTACTCAAAAGTCTTTCCTGAACAAAAACAACCATTTTCAAGGAACAAAATCATATATCATAGCTTTGAATTTGGATTTAAAGACAAATTGAGCCAAAATATTCATTATATTGCATGTTCTACTTAGTTTTGTGAATAATATCTCTATTTTCGGTTATCAGATAACTATTATTTCTTCTCGAATGTCATTCCTGAATATCAACGAACATTTTATTGAAAAAAATCACATTTCATCACCTTGAATTCTGATTTAGAGACAAATTGAGCCTAAAAAATTATGGTTTTGCATTTTTCATGTGGTTTTGTGGAAAATATTTAAATTTCAAATAATCAGACAAATAATCAGAAACCTATTATTTTTCCCTAAAATATGTTTCCTTAACACAATGAATAAAATATTATAGTAAAAATCACAGATTACTGTTTCGATTGATTAAGAGGCAAATTCAGCATGAAAGTCATGATTTTGCATGTTTCACGTAGTTTTGTGAAGTATATCTCGAGATTGATTACCAGACAGATACCTGTTATTTTTTCTCAAATGTCTTTCTTAAACATCAATGAACACTTTAATGAAAAAAGAAATATCATCGCATGATTTGGAGACGAATTAAGTAAAAAAAACATAATTTCGCATGTTTTACGTAGTTTTGTGAATAATATCGCAAGTTTGAGTGTGTTATTTTTCCTCAAATGGCTCTCCTGAACATTAACAAACATTTAAGTGAAAAAATAATCATATGTCATCGCTTTGTATTTTGATTTAGAGGCAAATTTAGTACATAAAGTCATAATTTTGCATGTTTTACGTAGTTTCGTGAATAATATCTCAAGTTTTAGTAATAAGAGAACAATTTTTTTCTCAAATGCCTTTCTTAAACATCAATGAACATTTCAATGAAAAGAGAATCACATGTCATCCCTTTGAATTTTGATTTGGAGATGAATTAAGTATAAAAAGTCACAATTTTGCATGTTTGACGTAGTTTTGTGAATGATATTTCAAGTTTTAGTAATTAGATACTTATTATTTTTTCTCAAATGTCTTTCTTAAACATCAACGAACATTTTAATGAAAAACAGACACACAAGTCATCGCTTTGAATTTTGATTTGGAGACGAATTAAGTATAAAAAGTCATAATTTTGCAAGTTTACGTTGTTTTGTGAATAATATCTCAAGTTCTAGTAATCAGATACTAATTATTTTTCCTCACATGTCTTTCCTGAACATTAAAAAACATGTTAGTGAAAAAAAAATCATATGTCAACGCTTTGAATTTTGATTTAGAGGCAAATTTAGCACAGAAAGCCATAATTTTGCATGTTTTACGTAGTTTCAGGAATAATATCTCAAGTTTTAGTAATTAGATACCTGTTATTTTTTCTCAAATGTCTTTCTTAAACATCAACGAACATTTTAATGGAAAAAGAATCACATGTCATCGCTTCGAATTTTGATTTGGAGATGAATTAAGCATGAAAAGTCATATTTTTGCACGTTTTACGTAGTTTTGTGAATAATGTCACAAGTTTTAATAATCAGATACCAGTTATTTTTCCTCGAATGTCTTCCCTGAACATCAACAAACATTTTAGTGGAAAAAGAATCATATGTCATCGCTTTGAATTTTGGTTTAGAGGCAAATTTAGCACAGAAAGTCATAATTTTGCATGTTTTACGTAGTTTTGTGAATAATATCTCAAGTTTTAGTAATTAGATACCTATTATTTTTTCTCAAATGTCTTTCCTGAACATCAGCGAACATTTTCATGTTAAAAAACCGCTTATTATTTTTGATTTAGAACGATTCAAAATGATGATGAGTACTGTACACCTCAGAGACTGAGGGAATAATATCAATAAGATCAAGCGTTACGGAATTCCATTTTTATATAGTAGATTCGAACGATTTTATTACTCGGTCGCCATCAATCCGTGCGAGGAACTCTGCGATGTTTACCGCAGAAATAGCACATATTAATTTTGCATCCGCGAACGCGAGTGTGAGAATAAATTGATCGAATTTCTGTCGCTGTTGGCTGCTGTGGAAACCAATTCGTGCTTTGAGGGTCATATTCAACTGTGTAGGTGTAGGTACCTAGGTGTATGGTGTGGGTAGGTTTTAAAGTGCCATTTCGGCTCCCGGTTGAGTAAGGACATTTTACAGGTCAGCGAATGGCTGCCTCCGCTCCGGTTCCGAGCTCTACCACCAGCTCTAGCAGCATGATGTTGGCGGCAAATATATTGTTTATTGATTTATGGGATCGGGTCAACGAAAATAAATTCATCTGGTTGGTAATGGGGTTTTCTCTCACCCCCGCTTGAAATTGAATCGTATTTCAGGTGTTTCAGGGTAAGCACATTCGAAAACAAGCACATTATTTTACTTCTATCAGCAGTTGAAACACATAACATAACCTTTACTGTGTTGATTCACGGTGAAAATATTTCGAATTATAATGCTGGCTTTGTTATGTACATTATAGACTACTACTGCGACTAAATCAGTCTATTGCGACCCATATTGTCAACGATATTTTAAACTTCAATCGAGGCAACCGCAGCATATATAAACCAGTGCTCAATTTTAAACAAAAGTGTTAATTTGTATTTAACCCTGGAGGCTGCTGCAAATGGTTTCAAATATTTTTTTTATGATGTATTATATCAGTATTTATTTTCTCACATATTCTGGTGTTTTTAATGGTTTGCAGGGTAGACGAGGAGAGAAAATCGTGGCTGTATGCATTTTCCACTCATGAAAATGATTCAAATGCTCACAAAGCAGGAACTTAACGTTTCTTCTTTTACCGAGTTTTACAACGTTCAGTGTGTTATAATACCGAATTGTTTTTTTTATTTCTTTCATAATCGGACCCTCCTTTTATGCCGTGTTAAATTAGAGTTTAATGGAAAGTAAAAAAAGTGGACTCTCCTCCTTGTTGCCGTGTGAAAAATAGGTGAAAAATAGTACTAAAAGGCTAAAACGTGCTCACGGTAATCCGTCACATCGGCATTAGAATGCAAATTAAAAATGCAGACCAGCTTTTTCCATATCGCAGACATGCCAATTTCACAGTGCTACCATTCATCATTAGTTATTCACTACCTGTAAGGAGAGTAAGTGCGCTTTTGGAGTGGACCGGTAAATTATGCCAGAGTTACTGTCGGAGCAACTCTGAAGTTTCTTCGAAAAAGGTACATTAGGAATAAAACAGTTCGACCTACCCTAGGCACTTACCTTAATATCTCTCGGTTGTCGCATTTCCTGCCTTCGGGGGGACACGCCCGGTTGGTCCGAGTACACCAGATTACGTACGGAACCGCGAAAACGGGGCTCGAAGATGACACTTGGCAGCGCTAGCAGGGCCAGCTTCGAGTTGTACCTGTACCGGGAGAAGGATGAGGGAAAAAATGTATATCAGCATTATTTTCATTACAAATTCTTCAATACACATTTTTTTTCTCTCGCTTTTCTCTAGGTATTTTACTTGTTTCCATGGGAAAAACGGGGACATTTCGTAGAAGAACAAATGGTGACTAGGCACCATGGCATGTCGGATTCCTTTACGTGCACAATTTCCAGTCGCTTTATGAAAATTTATCTTTATTATTCAATGGTGCTGAATACAGGTCCGTTTGTTGCTCCCGTACCTTTCTAAAGGTGAGTTTAGTTGTTGTGCACCGCTCAGTGGATAGCTGAAGGTGTTTTTTATTTGAATCTTTCTCACTGGGAATAGAAAATATTTTTTCTATGGAACTTTTATGGAATAAAAATGAACAAGTATAATGCGGAAAAAGAGCACACCCAGCTTTACTCTCGATACCCACCAGGGAAAGATGCTTCTGATAAGGTCAACGAATTTTGCCCTCTCAGCAAATCCAACAATGAAATTCCAAGTTACAATTCCGATTAAAACTAATTTTAGAAAGTTCGAATTAATTTCTTTCAATGGTTCGTGATCTTGAAAGTTTCTACCCCAAAGTGGGACCGGAAAACTTTGGTGACTTCAGATTTGCTCGGCATTTAGCAGCAGCTTCATCTAATGAGCAACCGGATGTGCAGCGCAAATTCAACCCAACGTCACAGTTTGTGTCATCGCAAATTCCGCCCGGACGGCCAGTGCGATTTGATTGCTCTTTGGGCCACGGATTTCCGGGAGCGAATAGAGAATGTAATCGAAGAAACCGCAAAATCTTGGCACTGTTCTGCTTCGTTAAATGCCTACTCTGATGACGTTAGGAGATAGCACAGCAGTTGGTTGGTTGGTCTCTGTGTCGGGTCGCGGGTGTCGTCTATTTGCAGTTGATTCCGGTAGAGAACAAGGGGAAAATAAATCACCGCTGGCTTTGATAGCATAAAATACAGTTTTTGGCAGCGATTGATTAAAACTTGCAAAAAATTTTTTGCTGACATTTTAGACATTTTTCACAGCGCATATTTGCTGTCTTTAGCAAGAAACTCATACTGTTTTCATTCGACTATCCTTTATTATCATAAAGTATGATTGCTTCTAACCGCCCTAAGAGGAACTTGAATAATTGCACGATAAACCGAAATGAAAACTAACAAGCGTGTGAATTGTTGTACGAGATGATACAATTATGCACTTTCCGAGTTCATTACGCAACATAAAGTAATAATGTGACCTCGACTCTAATTTATTAAAAATATATCTAGGGCCAACTAAAAAAACAGACCGTGAACGTAGTAAAATACAGCGCGAATATTTTCCTTAGTCAATGTAACGCAAAGTACATGCTCTCAAAGCTCAAAATATGGATAAAATGAATATAAGCACGGGTAGCAATTTACAATTCCAAAGTGAAAGTGCATTGTTTTAATTGAAATCATTTCGAACCAAAGAAATATGAGAGATAAAATGAAACTTTCTTTGATGAAATTATTTGTTTTGTTATAGCAACATTTGAACATTTAAAAATTGTAGAAAATCACTATTAAATGTTATATTAAAAAATAAAATGGCGATCTGTAGAAAACTCCATTTTAATAGGCAGGTAGAACTATGGTGTCTTTGACAAAGTTGTTTCTTGTAGAATGTGCTACAGCATGTGCGAAACAAAGTGAATTTTTATATTTTCAATTTCAGATAGATTAATTACAGAATTGCAACTTCTTTAAAATAGAGAATAATGATTGGATCAACTTTGCTGAATGCACTACGCCTCTAAAATTAATTTTTGTTGGGTCAAAATAATTTCGATCACCTTTTTTCGCAGCTTTAGAAACAGTGTGTGGCAATGGTGGCGTAGTACCACCGTCTATATTCTATTCCAGCTATTTTGTCGATTGATGTTAACGGCATCACAGTACACACTACACAACTATCCGTAAACTTTTCCAAGATACTTTTATAACACGCAATAACTCTCATTGCTTACAAATTCTACCATATTGAACAATGTTTATTTTAAAAACACCATGCGAGTGAAAATTTTGACGATCAATTCCGGCCAAGGCTTACTTCGATCTCTTTCCCTGCTCTTCTATTTCTAGACATTGTTTTTTGATACTGAATTAGAGATTCAGCAAAAAAAGGTTCATCTAATCTAATTTGGGCTATTTTATTAGCCTCAATTCCTTTGCTTCAAATAAGATTTAAAACATAATTTTAGGCCGATTTAAGAATCTTCTTTTACTGTGTTATTATTATTTTCGTTGTTGCTGGCTTCTAAAAACTTCTTCCGGTAATATGATGCAGATTTTGAATCAATTTCACCATTTTTCAGTTATAATTAAAATTATTTGTAAACTCTTCTGCTTATTTTACTCTAAATTCAAGACTTGTTTCTACATATTTTTCCAATTTTTGGAATCTTTTTCGGCAATTTGAGTTTTTAAGCACTGTGATATTCTTCATGTGACATAAGTTTTTTGCTTTCGTTGGCCTTCTAAAGTATTTTTCGGTGAGTCATGTCTTCTAAAACATTTTAGGCAATTGGCATTTCTTTACTGGCTTTTCGATCCTTCAAAAGCGGCAATTCAAAAATTCTTCAGTTCGATGAATCAGGACCATTTTCAAAGTTCATTACAACATTTAACTGTCAAAATTTGAAGTGATTTTGGTAAGTTTGAGCACCAAATTTGGAAATCTAGCGAAACATTTCAAAAGGTCCTATCTGCTTTCATCGTTTTTCCGAAGCGTCTTTTCATTTTGGTAATGGTGCAGCTTTAGTAACTCTCTCAAGCGTGGTTTTCATTCAGAAGGCTAGAGGGATTCCTTCGCTATCAACCTGTGCAAATAACGTGTCATAAAAGGTGTTTAGTGAGTTGTTGTGATTGAATGAAAGTGATTGATCAAAAAATCGATCAAAGCAGATAGGACCTTTTGAAATGTTTCTCTAGAAATACTTTTAATACGTTCCTGTTGTAAGCTGTAACTGCGGCTTAGAGAACAATTAATTTCATGCTGACAGGCTTCAAGAATTATATTTCATACTGGAAAGTCTGATCACTCGTCTATACTAAGACTAAGATTTACTGTTGAAGTTTATTGATTTTTCTCGACTGAAGTTAGGTTGGAGTTATGTATATACTTCTGTTTTTATGCATAGTATTCTGCTACGGTTGACGTAGAATTATGTCTTACTGCAACATCGGGGTGCAAATTTAAAATCCGAAAAAATCAAGAGCTAACTATTTCACCATTGAAACATATGGGACGATCCGTTAATGATGTCACGCAAAATTTGGAAAAAAATGCGCTGTCATTCATAAACGAACTTGCACGGTAAAACAAAATTAACGAACGTAATGCTTTTTTAACGAGAAAAAAAATTGTCATTTATTGTATCTTAAGCAAATCTTAAGCAAAAAGGGATCGTAGTGCTATAAATGAATGATGCAAATATCATAAATAGTTCTGAGTTGATTCTGTGGTTAGATATGTGACTTTTTTATTTATTTATTATTTTTGAGTTGAAATGTGATGTCACACTAAAGCTAACCCCCCCTCCCCCATATGTCACAATAATCGAAACCCCCTTCCCTCCTAAACTCGTGACATCATTAATGGATGGTTCCTATAGAGCCTCGTCGGACTCATATTTCAACCAATCTGAGCTGAAAACATGGCCAAATATCAGGCGAAACTCTCAGTCCCAGTCTAAATCAAACTAAAGAAGTTTTTCTTCATCAGCACAGTCGATACTAAAATATTCAAACGGTTTGATCCTCTAAACGTTGTGTTGTTGTTGTTGTTTGCTCACACACTCACTTTCAGTTATCACGAATTAAAGCAAGCATGCAGAAATTTAGTCTTCATTGAACAATGGTTCAGAAACCAAATTTAGAGAAAAACTTTCTTCTACAAAGTTGATACATATGATAAAGTGGTTATTGAAAAATTATCAAACATTAGGTTGATCCGAATTTTCAATGAAATCAAGTATCTAACCATTTTATCTTTGTAGACAAGAGAAAATAGCTCCGTTAATTTTAAGCAAAAATTTTTATACAAAAAGTATTTCTCTATCTTTGAAAATAACCGATTTATGTTGAAAAAACACATTTTTCGCACTAACTTTTTTCTTTGAATTTTCACCTTAAACCTGTCGTTGAATGACTTTGAATGGCTTTTTAAGAGAAATAATTTGCAATCTTGACATTGTGAATATCTTATTTCTGCTCAAAGTTATCAATGTTTTTCATAAAAAATATGCGTTTTTAATTTGTTTGTCATTTTTTTGGAGCATACAATTTGAAGAACACATTTGACTCTATATATAAATAAATTTTTAAAAATATGTTTTTTTTTATATTTGAATATACATTCATACCTCAATACAAGGCAACCTCGATATATCGTAACTCGATATAACGTAACTTTTACCTCGATATAACGTAACTTTTTAAAATGTATTAAAATTGGAAATAAATGATACAGCAACTGTTTTTTGGCTTAGAAATTGCTTCAAAAAATGTTCGTAGTAAGTTTTGAAACCAATGAAACCCATGCGAAGATTGTCCAAAATGGGCATAAGGAAGGTTTAAAAATACTGATAGGTGATGGGAAATAGGTTTTCGCGCATCTTTGAGTAACCATTAACATTCTTGCATAAATTAAAATTTTTTTTCTCTTCGATATAGGGGAGTTTCTTTCGGCTTCGCAGTCTTTAAAATGTGAAAAGAAAACGATATTTTTCTCTTACACCGACGTTTCGAATAATATATATTCTTTATCAAGGCTCTACAAGTAAATTAAGATCAAAACGATATTTAGAAACAAATACATAAATTATGCACAATGGAACTCGTAGCACTCTCAATCATACTAAACCATTTTTTTCCGTAACCAGCAACCTTGCATGCAAACTCTATTGCGCACAAGTTATGCTGTGTGACACTCGGTGGAAGCTGTCAGCGACCGTTGACGTTTGCTGTTGTTTATTTCTGTTGATCGCTTTTGGGGGGAGGTTTGTGCTGAGTTTTCGTACTCTCATGATAAAGTTGGCAACCACATTCATTTTCATATGCAACGGGTGACAAGAGAAAAAGTCCAGGAATCTACCCGAGGCCATGGGTTTGGAATACCATTCCGTTTTGATGGACTGGTCTGCTTTGCGGACTAGCACCATGTCGAGATATGGAATTCTACCTTCCTCTTCTCTTTCACACGTAAACTGTAGGTTGCTGTCATAGCTATTAAAAACATTTAGAACTTCTTCGACTTTGTCTGCGGGCACAGCAAGGATTAAGTCATCTACATATTTTTTCAAAAGTGGGAGCGGGAAATTCAACCGTTCTACCACTTCTTCAAGCAATAATTCCATAACTAAATTAGCTGCAGTTGGCGAGAAGGGATTCCCCATGGCGGTTCCAGAGATCTGTTTGAAGTACTGTCCACGAAATGAGAAGTAGCTACATTCCATGCAGAAATTTACAATTTCAATGAAAAAATCAAGGTTGATTTTCGTGTGTCGTTTGATTCTATCCCATTTGGTTATTATTGTGTGTGTTACTAGACTCCTGGGTATGCAAGTGAATAGATCTCCGATATAACGTAACTCGATATAACGTAACGAAAATAAAAATAAAGTAGCCTTATATCGAGGTATGACTGTACTAAATTTGAAAATATGACAAACATTTTGATAAATTTATATATTATGCATGTAAAAGCACACAGATTTATTTTTTGGTGTTTTTCTTAACACTGGAAATAATTACCTTCAATTCGATCCAAAAAGATCCAAAATCGATCAATAAAAAAAGTCATGAATTTTCAAGAAATAATGTGCATCGAATGAAGCCGTTTTTTATGGTGATCCTATGCCGGAAGTGGCCACCCAAAGTGCTTCAATTGTACTCAAACTTGCAGTGATGAATCTGCGCCGAAAATAACCAAACCAGTAATTTTTTGTTCGGTCGTAAGGGCGACCAGCTCCGAAATAGGGTGACCCTAGAAAGCGGCTTCAATTAATGTATTCTGTTTTCAAAAATTCATAACTCTTGAACCAGTTGATCGATTTTTGATGTACTTTGATCAAGTTAAAGATATTTTTTTTTAGTTTCAGAAAAAATACCGAAAAAATAAATCCAGTGCTTTCATAAGCAAGACAGAAAAAGTCTTTATAATTTTTGAAATTTGATAAAATTGATTTGATTAAATTAACTCAAGTATAAAATAAAACATATTTTGAAAAATATATAGTGTCAAATGTGCCCTTTGAATTGAGACCAAGATATTTTTTTATGTTTGCCGGAAAAAGGATGACAATTAAATGAAAAAGGCATGTTTTTTATGAAAAACATTAATAACAAAAAAATTGAGATTTTCACGAAGTGAGAATTGCAAATTAATTCTTTCGAAAAGCCCTGAAAATCGTCCGAAGATAATTGTAATATGAAAATTTAAGTAAAATGTGTTTTTTTTTTCAATCTAAATCGGCCATTTTTAGAAATAAAGAAAAACTGTTTGTTTATGAATGTGACTAGGACCGCTTCAAAACTTCAAAATAATACGCAACTAGTTCCGAAAAATAAATTGTATTTTAGCGATTAGGTTCAGCCAATTTCTATCACTTTATTGCCAGTGTGTTCAAACGACATGCGTTATCTCTCGCTATCAAAACCGAACTGCCACTGCCCTCGTACTGAACGCGATATGATGGGTCAGTGGTGAATATAATTGGGATCACGATCGTCGTGTGATCGTGTCATGCTTACACAAATACAATTTTTGATAACCGATCTCGTATTGAATGATAAGGGGAAATGATCGCTCATTTCGGCATTATTTTTAATTGTGAACACTGCTTTTGAAGTTGCTTAAAGTTAATGGATCTTTAACATTGTGGAACATCTTTTTATTCTATCTACAAAGATGGAAAAGTTAGATATTGATTTCTTTTAAAATTTGGTCACCCTAATTTTCGAATTTTTTCAGTAGGTTTTTACCATATTTACTAACTTTGTAGAAGAAAGTTTTCTCTAAAATATTTTTATCGAGCTCTAGATCCAATTTCCCCCTATAGTCGGTTTATGGACCATTGTGCAATGGCACTTTAAGCGCCTCAAAATTATTCTATTGAAGTAGTTTTTTTCCTGCCATTCGCCAAAAAGTTGCTAATAGAAATGAAAAATTATTTTTGACACAATTTCTTTTTTCAAAACCGAACTCAGTTCTACCCAAGCTGTTTTACAACTTTGATTAAATGGTTTCGGGGTGCTAAGAAGATTGGTGTTGTCACAGTAGTGGAACCAGGCTAGTCTGTTAATTTTCCGGTCATTTCTAACTATCATTTGCAAACAACGCGGGATTATTCTCATTTTTTGCTACTGCTGGCAGCATTTTTGTTAACTTAATTGCTTTTGTCGCGTAATTGAAATGGCACAGGAATGATTAAACAGCTATAATCTTTAATTTTTTTCCAGTTCAACCTATTCCCCGCGGGTGATGCCATATGGCATTACCTGACATATAAACGTTGATAACAGTTCACCAAGCAGTTAGAGAACAGATTGATCTTCAACATGCAATATAGTTTGTGCCAATTATGCATGCGGTTGCTGAGTAATAGGAGTTTGAATGTCATTTTTCGATGTAAAAAATGATTTCCCGAAGCTCTAGGGCAAAACCTGTGTTGACCAGTGTTATCTTTCATTTTATTCCAACTTGTACTCGCGTGTAAATCCTATGTTGACGAAAGTTATCTACTTATATTGCATGTAGAGATAAAAAATGACTAGAAGAAAAATTCATTAACTACTTCAATATAATGATTCTAGGGCGCTGAGAAGCGCCAACAGGGTGTTACAATATTAACACCCGATAAGCAGTAAATGACATGGGACGGTTCTCGTTTACTTTTTTTCTGACAGCGTTTCCTGTCAATTACAGCACATTTGCAACTAGGTATTCCATAACAGCCGGTGAATTAAACCTATACAGGACGAAACACGAAATTTCTCTGTCACGATGAGACACTGCCGTCCGTATATCGCTTTGAAGGCGAAATTTCTATATACCTTTTATACAAGACTTTTGATATAAACTTTTTGTGGAGGCGTGGTTTCGAAGATGATGAAATAGCATTCAAAATAAAAGAATTTTGATAGTTGTATTGGCCGCGGTCAATAAATGAACACTTATAGCGATTGGGTCCGTGCCAATCTTACACGTTCAACTAAGCTGAGATCGTGGGGAAAATTTGGGATAATGCACTGACATAAAATACGTTATTTTCGTTAATTTTTTGCGTTAACAATAAGGCCGTTACAAATTTTATTTACATTTTATGTCACCCCCCTCCAAAAATCTTGAATATTGAAAGAGGACGAAAAAAAAGCTCAAACCGTTTTGTTCATTTCATTTGTTTTCCGACAGCATAAATGCTTAATTTAGCAACAAACAAGTCAGGTGACAGCGAGAGTGTCGTCGAAGGACAAGCGAAATAAATAAATAATAATAAAGTGTTATTTTTCAACATTTATTTGAGTGCAAGTTACAAACGTCATAACTTGCACACAAACTTTAATCAAAGATATTTCTTTTTTTTTCGTCTCGGTGTTATTTATTTTTTGCCACCCCCTCTGCTAACTTTGATATCCTTGGACATAAAAAGAATTCGAAAATTGTATCAGTCTAATTATCGATATTTCAAACATTGTTGACTTGACAGATCGAAGTCAATGTGTCAAAATCCGCAAGTTTCATGAATGAGCAGTTGATATTTTTCAGGCTTTGTGAGGTGTATGAAAAATGTAATGAAAAAGAAAAGAGAGTTTTATTATTTTTAAGCATGTGCAGTGGACAGACAGCTCTTCGTTCTGAGATTTCATATATTTTGAAACAGGAACCGGTTCTCTCGGTTTCCAGTTTTTGCCTAACTAATATTAAATTATGTCTTTGACACTGATTGACCTGTGGTTGGTATATTTCCCTAGCACAGACATCATAAAAGGACACTAAATGATGAAGACACTTCTCATTGGCTAGCAATGCCAACGAAATGGTGTCACATTCGATCCAAATTTTCACATGCTCCAGATGTTTGTACAACGTTCACTGCTAATTTCGTACAGTTTTCCTCACACTGAAGAGTTATATCAAAGAGATGGACTTAAATAAAATTTACATCGGACAGTAATGCTAATTGAGCCGTTGAGAGCAACGGTAATTTCGGTGAAAAAATCATTTCCTTCTTGTTGATCTCTCAGGACCGTATCATAGAAGAAAGCTCCAGGACCTCTTTTGAAAATTGTCCCCTCTTATTTCTTAAATAGACACCAGTATACAAATTAATCCTGAAATAGGTAAAATCCCTGAACACATGAACAAGTATTTTTTTTTGCATATTCGGGAATTTTCTGTCAAATTTTAAATAAGTTTTTTGGTCTTGTGCCAGGATTCGATAAAATAAGCCTTTGTATTCATTAACCTATGAAAATTAGCTTTTGCTCTCGTTAAACTATAAAAATGTTCTTTGGAAAGGCACTCTGGCAGCACGGCTATCGTCAGCATGTGTGAACAGTCTGCTTAGTAGAAATTTATATTTCGAGTGTTTTTCATCAGTTTTTTTTTGCTGAAACTAATATGTTTGGTGTGAGTGGTTGGAAACAAAAAGTGTAGAGGCTGTTGCACGAATATGCAACAATTTCAATGGATTCAGTAGAATAAATACAACTTATTGTTTCGATTTTGTTTTGTGTTGATATTCGAGTTTATATCCAGTGAAAAATATTCGACGCCCTCTCTTACGCCGCATTGAAAATGGAGGAAAATGTCGCGTGTGAAAATAGCAATAACGGGGTTTTCCAGCTGTTTTTCTTCGATCTTCACCATACATTCTTTATGTGTTTGCTTATGAAGATAAGTGTCATTTCCCGCACATAGGTTGCTTTTACGTACGTTATGCCAGCAGTTCCATGTTATCTGTTAAAGTTTTATCTATAAATTGAGTTCTGAAACGTTTCGTTAAACGTTCTATAGCCAGGTTTCTGTTTCTCTCGACCTGTGAATCATCGTATCTCGGAGCTCCGTTTTTTCCACTTTTAGCCAATAACGTTCGTGGTTGTGTTAGATGCGTAAACGTGTGAATGACCTGTTTGGATGACTTTATGCGGTGAATGGTTGTAGAAAGGAGCGACACGTCTGTGCAAGCGCTGCAAGATTGTTGTAATCACTAATTCCAATTCATGTTTTCTGCCGCAGAAAGAAGCACAACAACAACTACGATCATGAATTAGTCTTATAAAAGTTCCTCACTTTTTTGGGAACACTATATAATGGACACTTTCCATTTGCTTTTGAATCTATTTTCATTATTTTTCTGTGTTTAAAAATTTTAAAATTTCAGCTCTTGAAGGCAGTCAACTGAAGGATGTTTTCGATTTGAACCCAAGCCTATGCTATTGAACTATAAAAATGTCCTTTGGTAATTGAACTTTTAACTTTGAATCAATAAGGCACTTGCTAGACGCAGTGAGAATCCCTTTTTGCCTTTTCTAATCTTATTTTCGTATATTTTCGTCTTACGCCTATTTCTAGTATTTTTTATCATTTTTTTTATTCTTGAATTGCGCAAAAAATAAATCTTCTTCTATTAACAAATCTATTCAATTTTAAACCGCCATCAAAAACCGCCCGGGTCCACTTGAACGGTTGCAGATTTATTTCGATTTTTTTTCAGCTACGGACGAATGCCGACATGCTGAGAGTATAAAACTGCCAAACAGACAACCGCCCCCCGCTCAAGGTTGGGCGGAAACTCATCAACCGATCGGCCACTTTCGACCGGATTCTCTGCTGGGGAATGGTCGATTCAGGCGGAAAAATAAACTGCCTGCGCAAATCACAGCAACGGATAACATGGAATGGGAAACATGGAGAGGAAAAATTTTGTCACCCTGTCGAACTTTTATTTTCGCTGCAAAATCGCGTAGGAATCGCGCAGCATTGCAGAACTGTTCACGGAAATCCATCAACTTCGCATGGGAGTGATTCTCCCCAAGGGATTACACGCTTCTTTGCGTACGAGAAAAGGCAAACCAATAAAACAACACTTTCGACGTTTCTCCATTCAGTCAATCACTTAAGCAATCATATGTAGCAATCGTTCGGCATCGATGCGAAAAACGGAAATTGTCTTTTATATCGGTTCGGGATAGGTTATTCGGGGATTACCGGGCGATCCGGAGAAAGGCGTTATGTTAAGCTCTAGAATCGTATTTTCCCATATTACGGTCACCCTCCCTGGTGGTGGGTTTTCTATTATCCTAACATTTGTTCTGGAGTCCCGTCGTTATCTGGCGGAAACAGCTGTGATTGGATTAGAAATAATTTCTCTAACTTTTGAGAGCCGTTCCTTTATTGTGTCTTGAAAACTGTTTCATTTAAATTCCATTCCCGGTTTTGACTAGACGATTAATTTCATTGTCTGTGAATCAAGGCGAAGATCAAAGAGTGCTGTGGCGAAACAGACGATGTCTGGTAGCGGCATTCTTAAGTGTGTAATTTTACCAATTGTCATTCAGCACACGGTTTGCTAGGATTATTCCCGGAAGGAGGAGGAGGTTCGGCTGCTTGTTGCAAATACCGGAAATGAAAGTGATGTTTGCTGTAATCGGCACAGTCAGAACTTGTCACCGTTGTTAATCCAAGCTGAGACATACGTTTAGGGAAGCCGATTGAAAGGGTGTGCGTTTCGTGTTTTTTGCCGAATTTTCTGCACTAATGGTGGACATTTACACGATTCTTCCGCTTTGCTGCTCGAGGATCGGCGCGTGTCGTGTCAGTTCGGTTGACGGAATCGGCTAACACTTCAAGTGGGATTTATTTCCTGAATGGTGATTTGTCGAATTTGTTGCTCAACGGCCGCCCGGATGGAAGATACACAGTGCACGGACTCGAAAGGATACTGTTGTGACGCACAATAAAAATTGATTCGCACGAGAAGGGCGCTTTCCAAGGTTTTTTTTTCTTCGTTTTTGCTTTGACCTTGGCCAAAGTCACCAAATAGTTCAGTGCGCACACGGCAGAAGAATAACAGCGGACCGGAAAATTATCGGTTTTGCGTGGTTAGTAAGCAATTTCGGTAATTGAGTTGTTTTTTTTTCTTTGCTTTTTTCTGAGACGAGTGAAAGGAGTTTGATTGGGTAACCGTAGAGTGAACGGCTAGAGTTGCGACGTGGTTTGAATTTGTAATTAACAAAACACACACGTATTCTGCTAACACTTGCCAGTCTGAATAGGTGTTACGTGGGGCGGTATATTTTCGATACTCAATTAGCTGTGTCAGTTAAAATATGTCAGAATCAGTAGCATTGTTGCTCCCTTCTGTGTTGAGGACAGCAAATTTTAGAAGTTTTTAAACATAAATACGGTAAAAAACAGGACAAAAAAAATCGGTTACTACATAATCGACTTCGATGTTTGTTGTAGAAAGGCAAAGCCAATACTGCGAAAATCAATGAACATTTTCTCTCAAACTGATCAAGGCTCAGCAACAGAGAATTTCACTCCCCCATTTAATTGGAATTCGAACGCTGATACTTGCAGGCTTCTTCGAATTTAATCTATCTGTATTTGCATTTCAATTCAGCACACTGACTGTAGTGGAAGCCCCGGGCCGTGAGTCTGTTCCTATTAAATCTTCCCACTCTAAAGCTCGACTTTTCGTTTTTTTGTGTGTGTGTACTCTAGCTTCCTTTGTCGTCCTTTCGAAGGAAACGGAAGCAACTACTACCGAACGTGAGCCCTTCCTTGTGTCCCTGGATTCCGACTGAAGGCGTGCATTTTAATCAAAGTCTTCAAAGTTCTCTTCTATTGAAGAGTGTACCTGATGCAGCACAGCTCTCCGGTACGTGGGATGCTGCCTTGGCACAGTTTGTGGCTGTAACAGTGCTTCGATGCACAACATAATTGAATCATAATGGACAAATTAAATCCCAGTATGGAAATTCTGTGTAACTAAGGTGTATACCCAACGCATTAAAATTTCCAGGAAGGAAAAACAATGGATTTTACCAGCAGGCAATTCCGGAATGGCGCCAGCTGAGCTTTGAAGCTTGCAGCATTCCAGAAAGGGAAAAAATATCACAATTCCTACATTCATTGCTCGGAGAGCGGGGAAATCCGACTGCGTGCTGCTGTGCATCGTGCAGACGATGGACAGACCTGCATTGTGCGGTCCTTGGTAAAATATTCAACCCAAACTGCGGGAAGCAGATGTGTGGGCCAATATAACAGACTAATATCGGTTCGGTTTTATGTGCACTGAAGGACCTTGAGCCCGTTCCAGGAAGTGCTGGTGGACTATCGTCGTCCGGTCTAACTTAAGTCCAATTTTATTGCCCCGATTGAAGTTGTTTGCACAATCACGCTATTGCGGCTGACGGTCTGAGGCACAAAACGTGCCGCATTCGGGAGGAGAATCGTGCTTGAGTAACAAAGTTTATTCTTTCGCTTCGTTATTGAGAAATTGCATAAAAATTTGCAGTTTCCCTTAATTTTTGTAACGTTTTTACAACTTTAGCATGAAATGTCCCAATGTTAAATGTGATTCCATATAACCTATTCCTCCAAAAATTTTTTGAAAAAATATAACGGTAGTGGTAATAACTGTCTCAACTACCCCCCTTTCCTCATATGTATCAATTGGTAACGTAAACTCAACCCCCTCCCCCTCCTCTTATGCGTTTGTGTATGACACCTTCTCGCGGAAATATAGCAGCAACGTTGTTAATGCAGAATGTGAAAGAAAATGGATCTAGATTGCTTCCTTGCGGCAATCCAGAAGAAGTACTGAAAGGCTCTGAATGTAACGACCCAATGTTAGCACATATCACTCTGTCAATTAGATTTGATCGAAACCATCTCACAAGTACGACAGAGAACCCCAGTTTATCCAGCTTTCATAGAAGAATGTCTCGATTCACATGACCGAACGCTGCCTTGGAGTTGAAGTGTACAGGGTGCGGCGCAGAAAAATGTGAAGAATTTTTGGTATTTCCTGCAATTATTATTTGAAGTACTGTATAAGTCTGTATAAGGTCCTAAGTTGGCCTTCACCCAAGGATGTACTCGGTTCGTCAGAATAACGATACACACGTCGGTATTAATATTAACACCAGTATTGGTAGAAACAGGAGGCATATTCAAACCATTGCACGCTACCAAGCAAAACATCTTTACACCAGCCGGATGTTTGGTTTGGGACTTAAGCTCTACTTTCGCAGAAACATCCTCAACTTTCTTCGGTGCAATAAGTCAAGACGTTACGCGATTTTTCGCGTGGATTTCTCAGAAATGTTGGCATCCTTGACACGTTTCATTATAGAACCGAACCGGGTATACGCTTACGTGCTCTTATGGAATCGTTCAGCATTGTATATTAAATAAAATTAGCTAGATTTATCCTGAATTTCGCAAAACAAACCATTTTTCACAACGCTTTCATATCCATCTCAAAACTTGAATCACTGCTTAATTATTCATCTCACGACGCCCCCATATTCATCACACTGTTAATCATGAATGAATCACATTATCATGAATGAACGTAGCCGCAGCCCATCGTAGTAGATATCCGCTGTAGTTGTTTACTTGCAAAATTGGTAACCGAGGTAACCAAAACAGTACTGTAGATTTATGTCAATCATGTCGGAATAATTCAACATTTTCAGTATGATTTTTTCGTATTAACAAAAACTGATTTGGCAACTTTTGGTTTTCTTCAACGCAGTGAAAACAGATGAAAATACATACAGTTGAAATTTAGAAATTGTAGAAATTCATCTCATATATTTCTGCTAATTCAAGCTTGTTTGGGAAAATTTGAGGTGAACATTCAAAGATTGAAATATTCTTAGTGTAGTGAGTGATTTTGTTTAGTGATTAAAACTAAAAGTGGTCCGATAGTGACGAAAAAACTTTGGTTGGCTGCTGTACGTGTCCCGTTGTAGCCGTATAGAACAATGCGCGGATTTTGTATTCTGATTGAATTAAACGAGTTTTTGAGGGCAAATGCCCGACTATAATATCAAATATAGTGCTTTTAAGTGAATTTTTGAGGATTATACTTTATGAGGAATCTAAAGTGAACTAAGAAGAATCCATTCCATGGATTAGCAGATTGGTTTAAGAAGAAAATATGCGTTTTTTCCTGTTTTCATATGTGTTTCCATGTTGTATGAGATGAATATATGGGCTGAGATGAATAATGGAGCCTCTCCCATTTTGCAGTAAATTTATTGATGTTCAAAGGAAAAATACAAAAAAAAAAAAATTATTCGTCTGAGTTTCGGATGAATTCACGTCGTTTCCGTTTAATACCGCCCACCATCTTCTGCACAGTGGAACTGTCAACTAGATCCACTATTTTCTTCCACAATCTTTGTAAATTAGTTGTTTTTTTCGTCTGACCATCCATCCATTTGGTCAAGACTTTCTCATCGTAACGCGGCGTTTTGCAACGAGACTCTGCTTCAGGGTCCTGTTGGGGTGCTTGTTGGTGTGGAACGACCGCAGGTTTTCATGCTGACAGAATCGTCGAACAGTGCTGTACGGTGCCGGGAACTTCTTAGCCAAATCGCGCAGAGTGATCCCAGGGTTCGTCCGAACTGCTCTTCAGACTTTCAATCGTAGCTGCTTGTCAACCGTTCCACTTCTGCGGTTGCTTTGATCAGCAACACTTTTTCGTTCCATCGTCGAAAACTTTCGATCCACTGACTCGAATTTGATGAAACTTTCACCACTGTGTAAAAACACCTTCCTCATCACTGCGCTGTCATTGGTATCTCGTACCTGCTACTAGAGGCGCCACAGTCTAGTCTAGTCTACACTAACACAGCCAGTACTTGAAAGGATCCTGGAAAATGATATCCACCATTTTAAAAAATGGTTTCCATACATTTTTCTTGTCAACGGCCAGGCCTACTGTGTAGCGCAATATAATACAATATAATCTAAGAACGGGGACAATCCGTACCAACCGATCCGTATGTAAGAAGTATTATACCTAATTCGTTGGGAGTGATAAAGCTAAGAAAGTACAATCCTTTGTTGACCAATCTCCTGGGATGGAACATAGGTATTTCTTCCTTATGTCCGGGCTTAGAAACCAAGGATATAGCGCCTTTACTCGCTTCAACTGTTACGGTTGGAACTAGAGTACAACTCTAGTCCTAGCATTTTTGCTTATGGTTATAGCGCCATTACTCGCTCTCTGAAAGGAATATGAATTAGGAAATATATTTGAGAGCAATATATACTAAGAGTGTGTGTATAACACTTCTGGAGGGCAACCGGTAGTATACCGAAAGTTCTATGTCCTAAGATTAGCGAGCTATAATGCATTCTTCATACTCAGACTGGACATGTACCACTTTTGCTTTCAACGTTTTCTGGTTGTCATTATTTTTCCCATAGAATGAAAGTGGTACAAGTTTTTCCATTGAAGTTTTTGTAAGTTTCTCATCCATAACTCGTTATGCTTTCATGTACCATCTTTTGAAACCTTTCCAGCAATGATTTAGTCCAGTTATGTTGGAAAAAAATGTTGAAAATAATTTACTATTTGAGTGTTTTCGTTTATCGCGTCTCCTGAAAAATTTACTTAATGGCACATGCACCACTTTTGCCCTCAACGGCTCATAAAAAAAATAATTTCCATTTATATTTTTTTTCACTGGCCAGGCCAATTGTGTAGCGTAATATAAATTCTGTGGCAGCAAATGTATGTCATGTTTGTATAATATTTATAGGAAGAGGGTATCATTTCATTCACAAATTATATAATAAGCTATAATAAAAACAATCAATAATAAATAGAAAAGGGATACTTAGCTTCCGGTCTTCGGATGTCCAAAAGAAAACATCGTTTTTTCTTCATAGTTAAAGTGTGTACTCTAAAACGAAGGGGCTTTTATAATTTGAGCATCCCTTTTGTCCGACATGGAACGATTGGTTCACTGACAAAAATGGTTGATTCCCGCGTACGTTCTCCTTCTCTCTCTCTCTCTCCCTCTCTCTCTCTCTCTCTGGCAAATAACGCCAAGGTAACGAGAAAAAAAGACAATTCGGCGAGTCGAAAAGGCTTCGCATTGAAATCCTCATTTCGGTATGAAATTCACTAATTTAACACTTTTCACACGTGGTGCAACAAAATCCCTTGGGTCAAACACTCGCCAAGAGCCGAATTGATAATTTCGTCAATGATGTGTGGGGGCAGCAGACGATCGATCTTCTTATTCATCTTGCTCTTTCCATCGGCCATTTTCTTTTTGATCGAAAGTTCAAAAGTGAAGGACGTTCTATTTAAATGACATCGTATAACACTTTTTTCACGCCTAAAAGTGACTTCTTTTCTTCCTTACGTTTTCTCACACAATAGTTACCCGACACTGTGGTTGATTAGGCGTATGTTTCAAAATCGATCCCAACTTTAAAAAAAAAAAAAAACTTCATTCTGGCTACTGCTGAAAATTTAGGCTGCACCGTAAAAGCAGCCTCATCCAGCGCACTCAACTCGACACCTGAGACTCGACACCATTAATTACACACAACATATACAAGTTACGGATTTTCTTCCTCTTTCTCTGTGCGAATAGTCCACAATTGCCACAGTTAATTGCTCATCGGTCACTTGAATTTTATGATTTCTCGTCTGAATCCACAATTGCGGGGCTTATTTTTGCTCAACCAGTACTTTGAATTGACTAGATTCACGAAACACTATCCGAAAACAATAAATTTAAAAATATTCAACGAGAAAATTGTGACACAAGAAAAAATCGCGTCCGTTCGCGTTCCTGGTTTACTTCGATCATCCCTGCTACTAGAGGCGCCACAGTAAATAGAAAGCTGCGACCAAATATTGAATAAAACTAACTTAAGCAAGTCGGAACTGGTTCTTTGCCGAAAATCGAATCCACTATTTCAAGGACAATAGGCATATCCTGAGTCCCCGTATATATGATCCAAGTCAAAATTCATCAAAGCTTCTTCGACCTCCATCACAGAGCAGTTTTTAAGAGCCAGTTCGTTTACAAGAGTTCTAGAGCGAGAATTTTTCAACTGTATTTGACTGCGTTCAACCATGGAGAAAGCGATAACTCGCAAAATTTAATTAAAAATACAAAACTCCAAAGAACTATTTGAGCCCAAAAAGATGGACACTGATTTTAAGGCATGTATCAAAAAGTAGTTTTAAACATTTAGCACGTTATTACACATAAACGGGTGCATTTTTTTCGTCGTGTAACCAAAGCACGCTTTGTTCACATGTCAAAAATCGAAATATAAGTCATTTAGCCGCGGTCATAAAGTTATTTTCGAAACCGAAAAGAGTGTTGTCCAGAAAGTGTTAAACGAATCGTCGCAAGGTTCAGTAATGAGTGTTCTTTCGATGATTTCAGCGGAAGTGGACGACAACCCGGACTAAGTAATCCCGAATTGGGCCGAAAAATTGTAAATTATATTCAGAAAAACAGGTCTGCATCTATTTGTGATTTGGCCATGAAATCAGCGGATTAAACAGAGCCGTGATCTAAAGAAAAAAGGCAAAAAGGCCACACAAACATCAGAGCAGCAAGATTGCACTGGAACACGAGCTCGAACGCTGTATGAGCGTATTGTTGACAATTTCAACCAGTGCATTCTCATGGATGACGAAACATACGTCAAAGCAGATTCCAGAACGCTGCCGGGACCTCCATTTTATACCAAATCGATTGGAGAGAGTGTGAGACTGCGATGGAAAAATTCGGCCAAAAAAATCTCATTTGGCAAGAAACAGTAAACATTGCGTGATCACTAAGGTTTGTTCCACTTAGTATTGGCCGTTTCCTTTTATTTACAGCAGCGCCTCTAGTTGTCGTACCGAGAGACTAATGACAGCGTTTTGACTTAGTGATGAAAATTTCGTCAGGATTGGTACACGTGTTGAAAAGTTATCTAAGATGCACACCTACGTTGAAAACCCAACATGGTAAGGAGGAATGATTGCCAAGGGTCTCAAACTACCGAGATCAACTGTGAATACCGTGAATACCAGATCGCGCTGAACAAACTAAGCGTAGAAGTGGAACATTGGACCGAAAACTACGAGCGAAGGTCACCAGGGAAGTCCGGAATAATCCTGGGGTCTTCCTCCGTGATTTGGCGATAAGGTTCAATGCAGAACAAAGTACAGTCCGTCGAATCTGTATGCGTGATTCAGGTCGTATCATGCCAACAAACAACCCAACAGGACGCTGAAACAGAACCTGGTTGCCAATGAGCAAGCCCTATGAGAGTACAAAGACTGTATTTTGATGGACGATGAAACATACGTCAAAATGGACTTTAGACAAATCCCGAGTCGGAAATTTTACCTTGCTAACCATAAGGGGAATGCTCCAGGTAGATTCAAATTTGTTTTCGCGGATAAATTCGGCCGCAAGTTAATGATTTGGCAAGCCATCTGTAGCTGTGGAAAAAAGACAAAAGTTTCAATCACTGGAGCAGCCATGAATGGACAACTTTACGAGGAGAAGCATATTCAGGAGATAGTTTTGCCGTTCAAACAGTCACACGAAGGCCTCGTGAAATTTTAGCCCGGGATGTATTGGAATGCTACAAGCAGAATAATATTGATGTTATCGAAAAAAAGATCAATCCACCAAACTGCCCACAGTTTTGTGCCACCAAAAGATAATGGGCAATAGTCAAGCGTAAGTTAAAGAAGTGTGGTCAATCAATCAAAACATCACCTGATAAGGTGAAGTGGTGGAAAAAAAATGGCCGAAACAGTTGACGTTACCACTGAGCAACCACAACTCGAAAGCATGACAGACGGGAAGACAAAGTGAAGACCGTTTTTTTGCTAGTCACCGTCCACCTTCGGAGCGTAAAATCATATCTCAATTTGCAATCATGTTACCTCTAAATGTTTTCTGAATGAGGGACCCACGAAAATATCTGTTCCGAACCCCTCAACACCCAAATCTGGCCTGTCCGGGATAAACCTGCACCAGACCTTGCGTTACTATACTCTGAGTTCCTCCAGGTTACATGGACAGAACTCTAGCAAAGAGGTGAATGAACGCGGATCGATCGTTGCGAATATAATTGTTGAGGCCACTCTTACTGTAGTAAACGACAGCTCTCCTACCCTCTTCCGAGGAAACACGGAGTCTGTCAAGGAACTGTACCGAATACTGCGAGACGACTGATTTCATTATAGTGAAATTTTCAAGATAACATGGCAAGAATTTCAAGAAGGGAAGCTCTTTTCCGAGGTTCTTGGAAGGATCAACTCCAACATGGAAAGCTACAGGTAGAACCCTGAAGATACACGGAACTTACTCTCGAGAGAACCTTCCCATAGAAATACCAAGAATGCGAAAAATGTCAAAAATCTCACAAATGTCAAAAATGTCAAAAATGTCAAAAATGTCAAAAATGTCAAAAATGTCAAAAATGTCAAAAAATGTCAAAAATGTCATAAATGTTAAAAATGTCAAAAATGTCAAAAATGTCAAAAATGTCAAAAATGTCAAAAATGTCAAAAATGTCAAAAATGTCAAAAATGTCAAAAATGTCAAAAATGTCAAAAATGTCAAAAATGTCGCAAAAAATGTCATTTACACCTAGTTTTTTTACACGGTTTTTACGATGTTTTTATATGAATTTTCAAAATAACATCGTGATTCCCTGACCTGTTTTTGGCACAAGTTGGCAACTAGAGGGTCTGCCGGAAGGTCCAGATTGACCGTAAATGATGTCAATATTGGAATTGATCCTAGAGCACGTTTTTATTTCTAAAATCTTCTTGAGTGGCTAACTAGGTTGCTTCCTTCATTTGCCACGATTAGAACCCAGCGTCCGTTTGGTACCAGTACGGTCTTGGAATGGAGATGAAAGTAAAATTTTTGCATGCTACCTTGTATACGTGACTACTGAGAGTTATACTCCCGGTAAGCGTGCCGTTGCGCACTCGAGCGAGCGAAACAACAGTTGATGAAAAAACATAAATCGTTTTAAAGTCAAATCCTGTATATTTTAGTGTCGGGTCGGGTGTGCTGGGGAAGAAAGGTAGTGATTGTTTGTAAGTTTGATTTGGATATGTCAGTTTTATTTATCAATTTTTCAATAGTATATTTCGACCAATCGATTGTTTTGTTACAAGAACTCAACGAAAAAAATCTGATCGATTGTTGCCGAGAATCTGATAAGTAATTCCTGAAATATAAGCACTTAAACCATAACTTCTTCTAACTTGTTAATTTGCCCCTTTAATTTTGAGATAGATATAGTCCTACGTCAAAATCTGGTTGTGTAGCAGAAATATCCAATATATCTAATATGTGTAATTTGCACAAAATTCCGGTTCCACTTGACTTGAAAAAAAATATAAAAAATGTATAAAACAGCTAAAATTTCAGGTATTTGTTTCCATTTTCTACCAAGAGTCAAAATAGGTAACAGTGAACAGAGTGATCAACGCAAATCCAAATGTTTAATTCCATCCCGTTTGAAATTTTCCCAACACGAAGGCCCTTCACTTTTTCCATCCATCTTTATCTTTTTTCCATCCATCAAAAGCAGCCTTGTGTCTCTCTGAAATTCGCTTAATTTATTCACTGGAAAAGACGGTGTCATCCACCGTCAAACTTAAAGCAACAAAAAAAAAAAAAAAGAAAAGAAAGACGAGGGTAGCCGTGGCATCCACGGATCATTCTTATTCAGCGGTACAGAAATTTAATCAAGTGAAAAGTTAGTAGAATTTCGTCCGTGGTCTTTCGGTGTTAAAAGGACTGATAACCTGCGCTGCTAGCAGCGAGGTTGTCATTTCATCCTGTAACAAATGAAGTGGAAAGCCGGATATGTTCGAGCACGGTTTAGTTTTCTACTCTTTCGTCGATGGCCGGTGCGTGCTTCCGGATCTGATTACAACACTTCCGACGCTTTACTATCGTGTCAGACTAAAAAGCAAACAAAAAAGTTACCACCAAGTGTTATGATTGAGTGTCAATTATTCATCACCTCGGTCCTATTTCGACTGCACTCGATTGACCGTCGTCGTCTAGCCACGTTATCTGGAAAGCAACAATAACAGCTTCAACAGAAAACACGAAACACAAATATTCACGATGTCCTTCCCGAGTCTGATGTATTACAGTACATAAAAGTGTCGGCTGCAGGCTTTCATTTCACTCCCACTAGTCATTCGGGGGGCCGTTTCGGGTGGCTAAAGGCACTGGGATTTTCGCCGCAGGTTATTAATAAACATAATCAAGCCAAATGATGTCTAATGGTGGGGAGCTTTCGTACACCATACTGTCGACGGTTTGTGGACTGGCCAAGGCAAGCTGTTAATTGGTGTATCGATTTTTGTGGGAGAGCGAAGAAAAAAGTGTTGATCGGGGTTGATATTTATTCGTTCCCGCGCTAAAAGCTTTTCGTGGTTTGTGCGAAATAGTTTTTTTTTTCAACCAACAGCTGTTTGAGAGTTGAGAGCTCACTTTTTGTTCGTTCTGAGGATTAATTACCTTTACAGTTTTAAAACTCCTCTGCCGTATTTACAATTTTTATCTAGCATAAATCATGCCATAGTAACCTTTGATTCTCGACTAAAACCTTGCAAGGTTTTCCATGGCAACGACTGAGGCCCAACAGCATGAAAATCCGGACTCGGTTTCGCATTCTCACTAATTAAAACTGATATCAGAGGTAGAAATTATTCAATTTGTGCCCAGATAGGCGAATGAAAACGTACGGTTGTACAGGTACGGTGCCTTTCAAGCTACGTTTGAGTGAAGTAAAATGAGATGGAAACAGAAGATGACGCACACCTGTGCCAAATGTTTTAAGAGAAGCTGCTTGAAATTTACCCTGGCAGGAAAACAAGAGTAATATGGAATGGCATGTTGGGGACGAATCGAGCCGTTCAGCAAACTGATGCCAATCTGAGGGAAAAAACTCTGACCTGTTGAGTTTTTATGCAAATTGGCGACCTTTTCCGTCGTGCCCTCACCTGTGGTGATGGCTAGTAGTCGATATTCTATGGTTATGGTTATGTGTAACGAATGTTGTTTGTATGGTTAGAAAAACTGGTCGGAATTGTTAAATTAACTATCCAAATGCTATACCATGGGTTTTATGTAGGCTGCAGATTACTTACTGAGACTTATTTTCCGCACACGCAAATTTTCTCTCAGAAAAATCTGAAGCACTGACAGGTGAGCGAACGTGAAACATTCATCATATTTGCATTGGAAAAATGGAAAAAATGCATACCACTTTAACTTTTTCAAAGTGATTTCGTTTGTTTCCTACGAAATCCAACCAATTAATCTAAATGCATTCGAATTTTGTAAACTGTCATGAGACAATACTCTAGTTGAGTTCTCTACGCGCCAACAAAAACAATTATTCCGCTCTGAATAATTTGCTAAATGAGTGTTTTTAACTCGGTTTTTCATATACTTTCTATTCGTGACCAGGAATCGAGAAAAGCTGTCGAACGTCACTTATCTTCATAAGCAAACGAATGAATAAATGTATAAAGATCAATTAATTACACCAGAAAAAAAAAAACCCGATATTTCAAGCCACATTGCGACATGTACTCCTACACTATCAGTGCTGCGGTAAGATAGGGCGTCGAATTTTTTTTATTGGGTATGAGCTTGAACGTCGTCGTCAGTACTTATCTCACTGAATGCGATGAATTCGTTGCATATTTGAGTGCTTCCACATCGTATGGTCTGTCGAAAATACTTGTAGGTTTCAAGGCCTTTTGTCATTATTGGTAGATGGTGCTTTTTTCCTGTAACCAATGATCAAAAAGATCAAAATCATGCTCAGTAGTTTGAGTAGTTTTATTTCAGGCACCTGGTGACGAAGAATTATTTTACCTTCTTGATTGAACATTGATTTTTTATGTTTTTAAAAATTATTACTGTATCATTGAGCAAAGAGAAATCTTGAAGTGGGAGAACGATTCGCTCTAAATCGGACGTTATTCCCAACAAGAGAAAAAAAACAATTGAAGGTGCTGTAGAAAAGACACAAGCTCTAAGTTTAGCAAACAGCTTATTCCTGTGAATATCAGCTGGAAAAAATAACGATGGGAAATTTTGGAATTGTGTATCATATCGCTAGATTAAATTTACGATAACTAGAATTAGGTAATCCTAGAGCTGGAATGCTGAACATATTTGTTCATAATTTATAATAACACTGTTGAACACACGTTTTGCCCTAGAGCTCTAACTAGAAAAAAAAAATAAAAAAAAGAATTTTGGTGCCCCTATCAAAGTAACATTTTCAGATACTCAAATGAGTTTTCCCGTAAGCCGACGTAGAAACGACAAACCCGGCGAACAATTACTATGCGGCCTTTTGACGCACTTCTGCATACACTAGGGGCACCAACATTCACAGGGGTGGTCAAAAATTATTTGGGGTCCCAAATGGAACCTTGTTTCTGGAAAACCGATCACTTCGCCACACTCTAAAATACATACTATTATTATGCTCTGAGTGCGTTTGTCATTGAGTAAAAACCTTAAAAAAAATTGCTATTTACGTTAAGGTATCAGCCAAATTCAACGTTCGATAAAATGAACTCGTTGAGTATCAGTTGAAAAAGAACGAAGATGGAAAATTGTGGAATTGTATACGATGTCCCCAGTTCAAGTAACCAATTTTTTATAAGTTTAAGACAACTGGTGCGATAATTTTGCTGATTGCTGTTGCAAATATTGGAGCGCTTTAGTATCGTAGAAATAGCATACAAACTGGTTTGAAAGCTATTTGTGTGCTAGAACTCAGAATGAATTGGATTCCACCGTTAATGTGTATTATATTTGTGTACCGCAAGGAAGTGTTGTAGGGTCCATTTTGTTCGTAATTCATATCAAGAGTTAACAGAGTTTCAGAGAGTTTTCGGTTTAGGCGAATTAATAAAATTTAAATAGCTCAAAATAAAAATTAGACACCTAAGATAATAATTTCTTTGGTCTATCCCAGACCAGACGCAAAAGTTGCAATGAACAGTGAAACGATTGATTATGTAAATTAACACAAATAATGTCACAAAGAAATGGGCGATAAAATATTCCAGTGTTATTTACAAATTGTATTGGCGTTTGATATTGTGAAATATTATATGTCAAACATTTTTGCTCATCAATTTTGAACCTTGCGATGAAATACAAATATTGAGAGCAGCGCTAGCAAAAAAGTTATTAGGATACAATATATATACATCCTCGAGTTTTGTTTGTAAAGTATATTGTTGTTGTGAGCATGACTCCTGCTTCTTCATAGCATAAGAAACTGAACATTTCGCACAGTCATTTCGGTTCAAACATGTTTCGCTGGCAACCGAGTTCGACTGCGTACTTTTGGAATGCTTCCTGTCTTCGTTCGCGCCCAAAGTCCTTTTGAATTGAAAATTCTCATGCGATGGTGTCGCTGCTAAATTTCGCTTCCGAGCCCTTCAAAATCAATGCGAAGGCATTCGAGTTGAAAGCAAAGGTAAACAGCGTCACTATCGCCTGACGATTTTCAACTGAAAATACTCTTGTCAGGCCCTGTTTGTGTGGTTGAATTGATATAGGAACTGATTATTTAGGGGGGCTCATAGCCTCAAGGTTACAGTGATAAACCCGATGACGATAAGTAGGAGTTCTATGATCTCCTTGAGGAGACCTACCGTGAGTGCCTAGGACATGACATCAAGATCGTCAACCATTTCCGTCCAAATGCGCCAGTCGGGCAAGAAGACATTTTCCGCTCCATACTAGGTAGAGACTACGAACGATAATGGCCTGAGGCTTATGAATTACCCTGCAGCCAGAGGCATGGCTATCGACTAGCGGAGGAAGATATCGAGCAGCTAGAGCCACTGTAAAGAAACTCCATCGCAGGAAGAAGCGTCAGCATTAGAAACGTCTTCTTGTGCCTTCTTTTCCAGGTACGACGCACGGTGCGTTGAACATATGGAAAGCTTGGACAAAAGTCGAAATCCTTCGTATAAGGCTTTATTTCAGCACAATTTCTATTTAAACGACTTTTTTATGAAAAATACTATACAAAGCACCAAAACTTGATTTATCTCCTAGGGTAAGTGAACCAATTATGGTACTAGTGAAAAATTTAAATGTGTGATAGAGTTTGATAATATTATGGACTAGAGTGTTTGAACAGTATTACAGTATTAGTATTACCAAACTGCTATCATTGTGTTGATCCGATCGATTTTTATTCTGTATGGACTTCCTCACTGCGACCAGAATCGTTGATCTATTGTGAGATATGCCCGGGTGTCTGCTGTATCCCGCACTTCTATTTTTAGCAATACCGCTATTGAGAAGTGGCATGCTTATTTTTTTTTATCAGTGCGTGTGTGTAATGTGATACTCTTTCTTCTACACGCTTACTTTTTCTCCTATACCGATCCTCGTTCCTCCTGCACAATATCACCAATGATAATTCCCTGGAGAAGTTTCGTTGTGCGTCCTTCTGGCCATTTTTATCGATAAAAGGCACCAATTTTTTTCAAGAGGAAGTCACGCAAAGGTATTGTAGATTTCAGCGTAAAGGAAGGGTAACTAGTGGGGAGCCTGAGAACAAACCCATGCTTAAAAGCCCTTTTTGACATCGAATGGCCTGATTCTACTAAGATTCGGACCCACGACCATCCGCTTGACAAAGCGGACTCTGTAACCTTGCGGCTACGCAGCACCCTGTAGATTCAAAATTGGCTCACTTGCTTTAGAAGCATCTTCCAATCCAAATACCATCGTTGTCGAGAAAACTGCATCATTTTTACTGCCAATTGATTGCTGATGCCACTTCTCAAATAAGGTTTTATATGTTGGCGCGCAAGTTGACCTACAAAATTGCAAAAAAGTCTAAGATTCGCACAAATTACCAGTTGAAGTTAATGTCTATTGTTTCTTTGGCTTTCATAGTAAATTTCAACATAAATCTCAGATTGGTAAAATTTGGTAGATTTTTCCACGACTTGTTTGAAAATTTTCATGTTTTCCAGTTTTTTTGTGAATAACTTAATGTTTACCAACTGATTCACGATGTTTCTCAATAACAATCACTCTAAATTGTATATAAATGGATTATAAAAATCATTTTTCATGTAATCCATGCCAAGTTTCAATAAGAAGTCACTAAGTTTTTGTGTATCAGAGAGAAAGCGTCATGCGCCAATTTCAGTCTTTTGCAACACGTGCTTTTTCACTCGCTAACCTTTGTTTCTGTTTCCACTTACTACGCGTGTCAGAGACATCAGAAACTTGCACAAACACACTCATACGATGGTAGAAGGTTGCACTAACATAAAAACATAGTTTAAAATGACGAAAAAAATCATCAAATTTTCGACTTTTGTCTATGGGTCAACGCACTGTGCGACGCGGAGATCTTCTACAAAAAAATTAAGGAAATCAACAACCGAAACTAGTCTGCCCATGTTATGTGCAACGATGGGGAAGGGAACCTGATTACCGATTAATCAGAAGTGGCCAGGCGTTGGAAACAACATTCAGTGTGCTGGTGAACGACGATGGAGAAAGATGCGTCGAAAAGAGCAAGGTTGATATTGAGAATGATGGACAAGCTGTGGATCCACCATCCATGAGCGAGGCGAAGAAAGCAGTTAAAGAGCTGAAGAACTGCACCGAGAACTGCATGCTGAAAGTGTGGGCTGATGAAGAATTGCCCTCGGATTGGTTGGAGGGTCTCATGCCCGATCTACAAAAAAGGCCACCGCTTGGACTGTAGAAACTATCGGGGCATGAATCTTAGTAACACCGTGTATGAAGTTCTCTCCTGCATCATGTTCCACAGACTGAGGCCGTTGCAGGAAACCTTTGTTGACGAATACCAATGTGGTTTTCGAGGGGAGCGCTCCCCCACGGACCAAGTGTTTGCTTTGCAACGAATTCTCAATAAATTTCGAGAATTCAACTTGCAGACTCACTATCTGTGCATAGACTTCAGGACAGCGTACGATTCAGTTAAGAGAAATGAGTTATGACAGATAATGCTCGAACATGGTTTCACAACGAAACTAATCCGACTGATTCATTCTATTCTTGGCGGTTCCACATAAAGCGTCAGGGTATCCGTTAAGATAATAGACGCTTTCGTGACGTTAAATTGTTTAAGGCACAGTAACGGCCAGTCAAACTTATTGCTCAACATCGCAAAGAAATGACAACATCATAACGAAGTCTCACATGCTCATAGGTTTTGCGGACGATATCGGCATTATTGGTATTAACCGTAGAGCGAAAGGCGCCTTTGGACCTCTGAAGAGCTGCGTGAATTGAGTTTGTCAAAAACTCTGCCAAAATAAAGTACATGGTGGCTCTATCCACAGCGTGGTAGCTCGTCGATTTCCGTGAGCTAGAGAGGCGGATATCGACCGCAAAAGGAGCTGCTACGTATTGCGTAACTAGCCGAAATCCCGCAGCCTTTGAACCCGTACAAAACGGGTACTCTATAAAACACTAATTCTCCCGGTGGTCCTCTATGACCATGAAGCATGAATACTGACAGAAGCTGATCGGCGAGCTCTTGGTGTTTTTGAGTGTAGAATCTTGTGTTCGCTTCTTGGCGACAAACTAGAAGATTGTGTTTGACGCAGACACATGAACCATGAAGTGGGTTACAAACCGGCGGATTTAGTCGAGCGGATAAAAATGGCAGGCTTCAGTAGGTATGTAGCTAGAATAGGCCGTTGACTTCGGGGTAATAGGTAATAGCAGCCCAAGTCCGAGTGACATGGCGACATATTCTGGTTTCGGAGCTGGATCGATAATCGCCGCAAAAGTAAATTGAAGTAGAGCAAGATCGCGCCAAATGACCTATGGTCGAATATCGACCATTTTTGATTTGAATGAAACTTTGCACACGTATTTGGCTTAGCAAACTGAGCATTTTTCACAGGTGGAGAGATTTTTTACACCCATGAGTTACATTCTAAAAGGGCGTATGCCTTTTGGCATAGGTTTTATTCGAAGCATTGTAGCCCAGAAACCGTTGGTTGTATAGAAATACTGTCTGAGGATGAGTTGCAGGGAATCAAATATGCATCATAAAAAAATATACACTGTACAAAAAAAATCTTTTTGACCAAAAAATATTAAAAATAAACATTAAATTTCAATTTAAAAAAAAAGAGTTGAATTTTTTTTAATTTTTTTTTAAAGAAACTTGACGTTAATACGCAACTTTTAAAAAAAAGTCCAGGATGGAGAAAGGAAAAATAATTATTTTATTGTAGATTAATTTTTTTATGAAAATTCTAATTTAAACATTTTTCAAAATATTTGTATTCTGATGATTTTTAAAGATGCAGAGAATCATTTTGAATCAAACAGCTCTTGGTAGTTAATATTCTAAAGGCATCGGTTTTCGAGTTATTTTTGATTTAAGCTGGATAAATTAATTATATTTCGGAAAATACACGTTTTTCCTAATTTGTCCATGGTTCTCCAGCAAAAACCATACGTTCATTGGAATTCTTGATCAAAAATATACAATTAATTCTTTGACAACAAAACGATTGGATGAATAACTCAAGCGCTAAACCTTAGCCTACCTACACGTTCCCCTTGCCGAAGGTTTTATAAAAAAATATGTTTGTCGTGCAACACTACCTACTTGTTTACTATTAATAACTGTTTGTAAAGTACGCAACCAATAACTACTGGGTTACCTATAATATCTGTTTTCGCATATAAATACGATTGCACTACTTCAGATGTGCTAGTAACAGTTTGCAATTTGTGAAGATGAATAAAGTGAAAATGGAATACATCAAGCCCAAATGCTGTAAACCCTTTCCTGATCATCGGTGCTCATCAAGCTTACGCAAATTAAACGAAAACGGTGTTGCAAAATCAAAAATATTGAACAGTCAAGCTCATTTTAACACGTCTTTATCAATTTGTGATTCGTGTAGTTATTGGAATGATAGTCAAGCCACCATTCATCCCTTCGTTGTTTACTATTCAGAATCTGGAACACTTGAGAATATCAGCTTCATCATAATATCGGAAGTACTCCATCATGATACTGTTGCGGTTCAGGTGTTCATTGCCAAATTAATGAGTTTTTTGAAAACAACAATAGAGTTGAAAAAAAGCGATATTAATGTCTGATGGAGCTGCCTCACAATATAAAAATAGAAAAAACTTTGCAAGTCTTTGCAAGTTCAAAACAAAATATAACGTCGATGCAGAGTGGCATTTTTTTGCGACTTCTCATGTTAAAGGCCCATGCGATGCAATTGGTGGCATATTAAAACGAATGGCAGGAAATGCAAGTTTAGCTAAAGAACATGAACATCCCATTACAAGCGCAAAACAATTGTATGATTGGTCCAATCAGAAAAGTAATAAGATTTATCAAAAATGTCATTTGGTTGGGTATCATATGAAGAATATGAACAAGGAGTAACAGAATGGAGCAATATTTTCAAAAAATTTATAATAATAGCTGCCACACAAAAGTATTACTCTTTTGTTCCGATTTCGGAAAATAAGATACAAACGAAGCTGTTTTCAAAAGATGACGAATCATTAACTTTTTTTTTTACTCTCGCTTATTTTCCGTCGGTCTAGTTCCGCCACTGTTGTGGCCAATAACCGACGCCCAGGGAGGCGACTCCACACCCAGGACCCTAACTCACGACCCGTTTATCAACGGACCGGCGCCAACGGCTTTACTTCCTCATGCGATGGAAGGCGTGATCCCAGAGATTTTTCGCCCCAGAAAATCTCCCGGTGTCGGCTAGGATTGAATCTAGACCATTTGTGTTGGTTGTGAGTGGATCACGCCACCTCACAACCGTCGACACCTATGTCGGCGGTGGGATTCGAACCCAGGCGTCGAGCGTGGTTAGCGGAGACGTTACCAACCACACTAGGCCCCCGCTGAATCATTTACTTATGATGAATATAAAATATAAGGTGAAACTAGTTCTGCAAAGTATCTATGTTATAAAAAATATGTTCCTTAGATAATAAAACTCGAAAATAAATATTTGATTCTTATATATATTTATATCACTTAGAACATTTAACTCTTTTCTTGAGAACCGTTCGCCCAATCGTTTTGTTGTCAAAGAATAAATTGTATATTTTTGATCAAGCATTCCAATGAACGTATGGTTTTTGCTGGAGAACCATGGACAAAATAAGAAAAACGTGTATTTTCCGAAATATTAATAATTTTTCGAGCTTAAATTAAAAATAACTTGAAAATCGATGCCTTCAGAATGTTAACTACCAAGAGCTTTTTGATTCAAAATGTTTCTCTGCATCTTTTAAAATCATCAGAATACAAATATTTTGAAAAATGTTCCAATTAGAATTTTTATAAAAAAATTATTCTACCATAAAAAAATTATTTTTCATTTCTCCATCCTGGACTTTTTTTTAAAGTTGCGTATTACCGTCAAGTTCCTCTAAAAAAAAATAAAAAAAAATCAACTCTTTTTTTTTAAATTGAAATTTAATGTTTATTTTTAATATATTTTGGTCAAACAAATTTTTTTTTGTACAGTGTAAATTTTTTTTATGGTGCATTTTTGATTCCCTACAACTCATTATCAGACAGTTTTCCTATACAACCAACGGTTTCTGGGCAACAATGCTTCGGATAAAATCTATGCCAAAAGGCATACGCCCTTTTAGAATGTAACTCATGGGTGTAAAAAATCTCTTCACCTGTGAAAAATGCTCAGCTTGCTAAGCCAAATACGTGTGCAAAGTTTCATTCAAATCAAAAATGGTCGATTAAATTTACGCGTATTTCCAGTCGATTCGAAATGATTTTACTCAGTAAGTATTTATTTGAAATGTCCTCTAGTATGTGTCTAGGGGCCATCCACATACCACGTGGACAGCTTTGTGGGGGGGGGGGGTCCATACATATTTTTCAGAATTTATATGGGCAGTTGTCCACGGAGGGAGAGGGGGGGGGGTCAAAATCGTTAAAAATCTGTCCACGTGGTATGTGGATGGCCCCCTAAGAAACCGCTATGGTTATGAGCGAAATTTCTATAGTTCACTTTACAAAACAAATCCTAGAATTCTCTAAGTTCCTATGAGATAAATTGTGTTGAAATTCCTCGCGTTTTATTTGGCGAAGTTAGAGATGATTCACGAAAAAATTAAAAATTACCCTGGACATTTAAGGGTTAATATTGACAGATACGTGAGCATTATATAGTGTTGTAAAATCAGTATCTTTTGATCAACACTTTTTACATCGAATTGTTAGGTAATCAATTTCACCCCATTCCACGGTCCATTTTCAAAAGCTGATAGTTTACTACGCAGTTTTGTTAGGTTACCATGACAACACTACGCGTTATTATTCGTTTTTCGCTCCACCACCTCTAGCGAACAGCAGTAGTATGGCAATCATAAAATTGGCTGTGATTTCGATTGGCCAATTTATGATAAAGACGCATTGTTTACGTAACGAAAAGTGCTGAAAAACCGTATAACATTTTTTTACTTGATCGGTAAATGCTAAGTGAGTCGGAATAACTAATCAAAAAATATGGTGAAAATAAGAAAAATATCGTAAACAGAATGGAAGGAAAAAATGGAGTTTTGTGGGACAATTCTGCATAAACGTTTTATTAAATTATAGATGAAGAAAAAAATAAACGTTTTATTTTACGTGATGAAAAGGTGATGTGCATATGAGATTAAGTGTTATCAACTCTACGTGATGGAGTTTTTGCTTCGATATTGCTAAGGTTAGTGGTAAAACTAGCTTTGTTTGGTGGACTGTGTCGAATAGTAGGGTTTACTGGTGAGACAATGCGAGGTGGTTTCCATTTATACTGAGCTGTCGAATTTGCTGTACTAGGGTAAACTAGCCTTTAGTGGACCCCTCTCCTATAGTGGACCACCCGCCAGATTAACTCAATTTATGTGAAAATTCGAGGGATTTTCAGAAAACTACTATCGGGAATCATCTTTCGCAGTCAACTGCATCACACATATTCATGAACTCCGATATACGTTAAAGAAAATTGAGTTAATCTGACGGGTGGTCCAATATAGGTTTATATAGTAAAGGGGTCCATTATAGGTTAATTTACCCTATAATAATCAGTTTTTGGCTAATAGAGTGTTGACAAGCATTCCCAGCAATTCGGTTTTCGAGAAAAAAACCTTCAGTTTTTGGAATGAACCTTTGTTTTTGCCTGAAATAAACTTTCTTTCGATTCGCTTCTTTAGTGAGCGTCGCAGTAGGCTTTCGCTCGTAAGTATAGGGTAAATTAACCAGTAGTGGACCCCTTTATTTTATTAACCTATAGTGGACCACCTGTCAGATTAACTCAATCTCTTGTAACATAAATCGGAATCAATAAATGTATGTGATGCAGACTGGCTGGGTGTGTTTCCCGGTGAAAGTTTTCTGAAAATCCATCGAGTTTTCGCATAAATTGAGTGAATCTGACGGGTGGTCCACTTAAGGAAGTGGTTCATCCAAGGCGGTTCTACCTAGAACGACCTCTCACATATAAAAATGGTCAAATGAGACTCGCGCATCGAAGAGATGTAGGTAGATCTGCTTCCTTTAGTGGACCACTCAAACTCCTTACACCAAATGACACATTATAAATATACTTTTTATGATTTGTGCTTTGACAACTTCAATGATGTTCTTCATTAGAAATGTCGCAACAGACGTTTTCTATAATATTCTTCATTAAAGCTGTAAAAACTGTCTTTTAATAACAGTCACCTGGTTTACCATGGTCTGTTAAGGTTTTCATAGGAAAAGGCTTTACCAAAAACTGTACTGGCATCACACTTTCCGAGCGAAACTAATCAGATTTTCGATGAACGGGTAGGATAATAGTGTCTTTAAAAGATAAGCAATAAATTTCACTGGAAAAAACACTTAAAATATTGAAAAAATAGTGGCCCAAATAAGGGTGGAAATAATATTGTTTTCCTTATTCCGACATGCTTCATTTCGAACAAGAGCTATCATCGATATAACGCCGCGAATCATAGTTACCATAGTTACCATAAATTTGTTATGATCGTGTTATTATACAAAATTGCTGCTAAAATGGGAAAAACGCCGAAAATTGGTAAAAAATTTGATGATGCAGCTGTTACTGAGTGTCTTCAAGCAACGAAAAGTGGTGTTTCGACTAAAAAACTTGCAGGCGCTACAATGTTCCACGATCCACCGTAATGTTCCGTGCAAGCAGCAAGTGGTCAGGAACACCACGAAGAGGCAAACCAATTGCATTGGCAGCCGCGGAAGAGGATTCAATTGTTCGTTGGATAACTCGGATGGCACGTAAAGGATTCCCTGTTACGAAGTCTAGAAATTCATCTCAGAAAACCCTCGTCATTGGGACTGCAAGATGAAAGCCGGTATGTTTATACAATAGTAAACTTTTATGTTATTCAATGCTATTGCAATATTCCTTGCGACATTTTTCTCACTAACGTGATTCCCGTAAGAGGACTTCATTCACTTCACTCTGTTTTCACCGTGAAGTGACTCCCGTAATGGTACTGTGGGTTCATGAACCTCCATCCAATACTCTCAGTACGTAAGCCAGAGTTAGTTTCATCAGCGGCAGCTACGGTTGAAGAGATATATTATTTAGACCTGGCCCAAATTAGGAAACTGTTGTGGTCCAAATAAGGAAACGGTGGCCCATTAAAGGAAACTGAAGCGATGATTTATTTCTTTTATTATAAGAAAATAAAGGTATTATCTTGTTGTTTTTTATGCAGAAAAGATAATAAACATGTTACTTCATGTTTACAAATGATGAAATACTTAATTCAGTTTAGATATTTACACTTTTTCTTGCAAAATTCGCAGCTACGCTACTAAGTGGTCCATCAAAGGCAGTTACACCCTACACTGTCATTCGTTTGGCGATGTTATTTTGGTCTGATATTGGAGTAAAAATACTATCTGTTGACATAAAAAATAAAAATAGAATAAAACCAAGGACCTTTTTTTTATTTTATTTTAGGTTTGAGAGTTGGCTTGAAAACTAGACAAATAAGAAACAGGTAAACTGCAGAATCCAATTCCAAAACTACTACCAAATTGGGGAACTGATCTCTACCGGTTATACTGTAGGTTACGGTTCCAAATCTAATTGTGGTTGATCAAACGAAATGAGAAATTCGAATTTGTTCCTTAAACATTGTAGCAACGTTACAAAAATCTATAATTTGCATGCATTCCATGTTGTAAACTTGTAAATTTTCAATATAAATAATCTTCAGCAGGCGCCTCTTGCATCTGTATGGTGTAACAAGCCGACTTTAGTCGTTTATATTTGCCATTTTGCATTTCTGTTCTCGCTTTCCTAAATCATCGTTCAAAGCCGGTTTTAGATCGCTGCAGAATTAATTTTTCTTCCTCCAATTCTAAACTACTGCCTTCTAATCCGATTACAGTTGTGCTTCGACCTTTTCGGCGATTTTATTTTCTATGCCGTTTTAGATTTTAGAATCCTTTTAACTGGTTTTCGCTTTTTCAAGGTGTTCGAGGCTTTCCTAAGTCTCTCTTCGCAGGAGGCCTAGAAGTCGAGCCGAATGTGTCATTTTTATGCCATTATTGCCTTAAATACTATTCTATGTTTCGTAAATCGTTTCCTCTGTTTAATGTTTACTATCGTTTACTATCGAAAAGAAATTTCATATTTAAGTTGTTTTATGAATAGCGTTTATTTGCTTCCAAGCATAATTTCTCATTTCTAATGTTTCCAAATAAATGAATTTTTCTCTGGTGCAATCATGCATTAGCCGAAAAAAAAAACACAGAAACATAGTCCTGTTAGTACCTTTTTGTTCCTCTGCAAATTGGAACATGCTCATATTCCCATGGCGGTGCACTTTTAGCATTGGAATACTTTGACTACCGAGCAAGGCCCCAGCTATAAGAACACTTCCGAAATGCAGATGCTTTTTCAACCTCTAGTCAATACTCCGTCCAGCAGTCAGTCAGGAGCAGCGAAAAGTTTTCAAGAGCCTGCGTTTCTACTGTGCCACTTTCGGCAGTCACTTGCCGCCACTTCTTCCACTTAGCGTTAGGGAAATGGTAAAACTTTGGTAGGTGGAAAGCGGGAATTTCCCTAGCAGTTATCTGTTTGCACCTATCTTTGTGTTACGCTGAAATTGCCAAACTCCCGAGTAGTTTCCGACACAGACACAGGGGTAAAATGTATTTTTGTTTCTGAATGGTTGATGGTCGATGGACGTAGCACACCTTTTGGGTCTGTTTGTCTGTGCTCGGGACCGTACATTTGTCTGCCATAATGAAAAGTGGAAACTGTTATAACAATGTTTATAATTATGAAAAAGTGCTCGACATTCGATTTGCTGCTTTCAAAAGTAAAACTTTTCGCGCAACCGGAAACGTCGTCTTGTTTAGCGAGAAAACTTCTACAGCCTAGTGCACCGTCGTCATTTACGTAGAACAAGAAAGTCTTCAACAATTCTGGCCGTAAAAGACTGCTGATGGAATTTGTCTGATTGGGCGAAAGTTACCAGGTACTTACCAATTGGGCATACCACCGACGAAAACATCCGAGTTGGTGGCAAACTTGCCAAACAGAAACTCTTTCCCTCGGGATGTGCGGCTCTGGGAGACGCCGTCCACCGTGAGTGTCGTGTGTTCGTCATTCCGCAGGACCTGAAAGCAGGAAAGAAAGGAAAACTGATTATTGCGTCGAATTCGGAGGGAAAATCGGGACTAATGGGCCCACTAAACTAATCGGCATGAAATTACTGGTTAGCTCTAGTCTTGTTCTGGAATAGGATGCAGCATTTTACAGGGTCAGGAAGTCACTTTACTGTGGCAGCAATTAGTATCACTGGAAGAAAATCATCTAGCTAAGGGGACCATTATTTTTTCCACTCTCTGTACGTTTCTTGCATTAAAGCTTACTTAAGTGGTGGAAAGTGGCACTCAACCAAAGCCAATCAATTCGTCTCATCTCATTTGTGTCCGATGCGAGCCGGAGCGAAGCATGAAATCGACGGTCTCCCGAGGAGAGCGGAACCGGAAGTGAAGATTCCTTGTGTCAACTTTTATTACGAACCGATTAGTGAATGTGATAGCCACCACCAGCTTTGCTTGGTTAATAAACTAACCGTGATAAGATGGTGTGTCTGCAAAATTTTCATACGTTTTTTTAAGAAACTCTTCCTCGAGCGACAGAACATAAACCGAAACATATCGTAACGAGTGACGTATGGAAGAAAAGAATCAATAAAGCCAGTTTTCCCGTTGTCAACTTTTCCTTCCGGCACGGGCGATGCATTAAACTGCTTTCTGCTTGGAAAATTGTTCAAATTATGCTCCTCTTTTCAGCCTCGTTTCTCTGCACCAACCGCGAGAACTGTGTGCCAGGCTTTATACCGGAAGAAGCTTTCCACGGTTTGATACTGTGATGAGATTGCTAATATTGATTGGATTCGAAGCTAATACAACACACGAAGTGCCTTTGAACCCCCCGCGCTTTAGAAAGGAAGGCTCTGCCGCAGAATTCCATTATGTCTCAGTGTGTCTCAGCCGACGCGTTTCGGGCGGGAAATGAATTAATGATGTTCCGATAGCGATCGCGGAAAGTTTTCACCCAAGGAAAGAGCCGCAACATAGCGGCGGAAATTGGCTTTACGCTGCGACGGTGACTTAGCAGCTTGGTGACTGTCGTCGTCGATGCTGTTGATTGTGTTACTCCGGGCGGGCTTCGAAGGATTGAACCGAGCCTCGCCCCGTGTGGTGGGGTTTTTGTGACGATGCCGAGAAGATGCTAAATAAACGATGTGAGGGTGAATTGAGTTTGGGGAACTAAATGAAAATGATTTTTTGAAGATTCTTTTTGCTTTGAATGCTTCAAATACAGAGTTCTGTCTAGATCAGTGCTATTCAATAAGCTGATTCCTGCATGCAATTAGTTTACAGTTTCTGAATCTTCAGTCCAATTCTCTATACAAAATCCAAACTTCCAAAATTTTAAATCCGAAATCTCGATGCCGGATTATGGATTTATTGTTTTCGCTTAATCCAAACTCTATAATCTAAAATGAGAAACTCGAGAATGCCAAATCTAGAATGCAGGTTTGATAATGCACAGTACAATAAACTAGAATCCGTTACTAAATGCTTCTTAAATTCGAAATTCAGAATGTAAAATCTGGACTCCAGCAGCTTTTTCCTAATATAAGCTCCCAGAGTCCTGTATTTTGTAAACAAACTACAAAATTCCAGTTCAAGAACCCACTTTCCAAAACCCGGTTCAAATCTGCAAATCTTCAACTCAAAATCAAAGTTTGAATTTCATTAAACAAAGTCTCACATACACTAAATTTAGTATTCTGAATACTGATGCTAGACAGTAATTTCAGGAGTACATAACCCATAATACGAAATTTGGGATACAAACTTTTGAACCCAACAAATCCTGAATCTAGAAATCCGGATTGGATACTAAAATCCAAAATGAATTTCAAATTATAGATTTTCAATTCTAGTCTCCGGAATTTGTGATCAAAAATTTGGAATTCAGTCTGAAATCTAGCCACTACCCTGATAATGAAAGAGAGAATCAGTTTTTTAAGTTCTTCATTTCTGAATTCCGAATAATTCATGTATGAGGATCCAGAATGTCGACTCCGAATTTTGAATCAAATTAAGAAAAGAAAAAATCAAAATTTGTAATAGATAAATTTATCATTGGAAACCATAGATCAAAATAAAAAATTTGTTTATATTACGAATCCAAAAGCAAAGAGAAACTCATACCCGGATTCAAGATTAGAAAGTCGAGAATTCTAGATCAATGTCAAGAGTAAGAGAATTGAAAATTCAAAGTCTATTTGAAAATCCAAATCTTAAATGAAGCAAAATTTAAAAATTCTCAATCCAAAATTCAAAATCCCACACAGCAAATTTACATTATGGAATCCAGAGTCATAAATTTAGAATCTGGAAACCGTATCTTACATACTAAAATTCAAAAGCAAAATTTTATATCTAGAATCCAACTTCCAGAAATCAACATTTAGAAAGCAAGATTTAAGAAACCATCCAGAACCAGGAATTAAAACTCTAAGGTCACGAGTGAAACACACCAAAATTCATAATTATGAACCCAAAACTTCAGTTGAAAGCTGTTATCCGGAATGTAAAATTACCCTTATTCAGAACCAAAATTCCGGAAAAAAAAATCAAAAATCGCGCTGAAATTTTGGAGCACAAAATCTGAATGTGTAGATCTAAAATCGAAAAATCACAAGAAGGTTGTATGCAAAGCCACGACCGCAAGTTTGAAGTAGAATACTTTTACAAGAAAGATAACCGGCTGCTTGCGTGTCAGTCATTTTTTCTAGTAAATAAACGTTGACCGTTCATTGGCAGTATTGTAATTTCTTTTTGTCTGATATTTTGAATGAAGTTCATTGAATATTTTTAAATTTTGTGCAAATGAAAAGTTGAAGTGCTGCCGAATTGTAATATGCACATTTAATACGACATCATTAAACGGGAACGGAACAAAGGCTACGGTTATGCAGAACGCGAATGCCGGCGCGATGCGATTCGCCTTACCGTGGTGAAATGTACAGCTCTTTTTAAGGCGAAGTAGAGCTATACATATCAACAGATTTCGTCTTGCCGAATCGCATCGCGCCGTTATTTGCGTTCTGCATGACCGTAGCCAAACACTAAGCGACGCAGACACGTAAGAATAGTCAGAGTATGCATGTAGATGAAGATAATTAACTTTGGATTAAAGCGCAAAACGAGAAAATATTAACCCTTCAAATAATCATTTGTGTTCTTCAAATTTCAGTTGTTCAATTTAATATCCGATGAAATGTTTGTTCATTATCTGATGAAGCTCTTATATAGGCCAAATGATGCATTCCCAATTTACTAGGTCCATAACTCTGCCGACCGTGCTTGGGAAAGCGCGGTATAACTACCAATCAGAGGTCGAATTTTGTGTTTTGACAAGGCTTAAGAGTTTTCAATAGTACAATAGTTCGAATGGTAAAATTGCAATTTCATGCATTTGGTAGGAATCTTAGGAGATTTTCCAATCGATTGCTGCAAAAACGAAGGAAATCCATCGAAAACTAACCGATTTATTAGCATTTGAAATTTTTCTCACTTTTAGATTTTCATTTCACATCCCTATGTAGCCGAACTTCCTGAGAGAAGTATTCTAAATCAAAATTAAATCTTCATTAATTCATTTGTTGTCCTTATAAGGACAATTGTTCAATTTATCATAGGATGTAGTGTTTATCTTACATCTCTGTGTGACCTTGATAGTGAGGACTAAGGCGCACGGTCAACACAATGAGAAAGGTGTTTTCACATTGAAAACTAGACACGGCTTTACTGGAGGAAGTGTTGGCAAATGCATCTACCGCTAATACCACCGCTATTATACGAAAGCGCGTCGTTTCATGTGGGGAATATCAACAACGAAAAATGACGCGCGTCTAACTAAGCATAACCCGAACTGTTTCGCCGTGCTGCTCCCATTTACCTTTACATCGGCCTCAGGGAAGTACCGGCTGCATCTGCATCTACCGCTGAGGCTGTCACTATACTGCTATTGGTACCAAAAGCTATTAACTCTTCAAATAAGTGTTTTATTTGTTCTCAAAAGAACAATTGCTCAGTTCAAAATCGGATTTACGCAATCGCATCTCTGTAATATTACCGACAATAATGTTCTTATGAACGAAATGATACAACTTTCCCATTAGGCCTCTGCCATAATAGACGCGAAAAGCGACGCGAACCGATTCGCTCGGCTGTAGGTTAATGTACAGCCATCAGTAGAGCTGTACATCAACCTGCGGCCGAGCGAATCGGTTCGCGCCGCTTTTCGCGTCTACTATGGCAGAGGCCTCAGAGAAAGTTGCTGGCTGATGTATTCACTTCATGCAAGCCTGCTGCTGATGCTTTCCGCTACCACACTGAAACAGCATTTTAGTGAAGGGAGTGTCGTTGCATCAGCTGACCCTGCTACTATCGATGCTGATATACCCGCTGCAACAGCTACGCTATGCATAGCCATGCCACAGTTGTGGCCGCTATACGCTGGCCCAACTGCTGAGCAACTGCAACGCTATCCGTAGCCATGCCACAGTTGTGGCCGCTATCCGCCATCGATGGTACCCACTGCTTGCTCCCGCTGCTGCTAAGGGAGGACTGCTGTCGTCGCTGTTCAGAACTATTATGAGCGACTCCGGCTGAAACAGGCTCTTATATAGGGATGAAAATAGGGATGAATTATTTTTCGTACGTGGTGGAATGACATAACTTGAAAAATATGTGTGACTTCATACTGGCTCAGAGCGATCATTTGATAAGCTCCACCTCTTTTTTCAGTTTCTAAAGTTTTTCCTCAGTTTCGTAGCACGGATGCACAAAAATGATTTCTTGTGAACATTCTGTCGAGCCGGACCGATAGCACTCTCATTGAAGCAACAAAATAACATGTTTTGTGTCGTGTTGTGCAGCTTGGTTGAAGAAAATGTTCCCGTCCCCGTGTCGCATGTAAACAGATTATTGCGTTCAGTAGACAGTAGATAGTGTATCCAGCGATGGTGCTCTCACACATGCAACGGTTTTAACCCGTATCTTATTGCGGTTTGTAACATCAAGCGCTTTCGTTTGCTCGCTGTTGCGTGTTGCATCATGTTGCAACTTGGCAGCTGGGAGACGACGAAATTCTGTTTATGCTGATTGATTGAATCGACTTCATATTAGCTCTGCATAGTCGAACTAACTGCTTTTGTGAATGCGTACTAACAGGGCAGTTCATTATTCAATGTCGGTTATGCTGATCGCAGCCTTTGCGCTGTCCCTACAGTGGGGGGTTGGCATCCCGCACAGAATGTCTGCCTGTGTTGATGCCAGAAAATTATTAACCTTCAATTATTATTTTATTTGCCTTGAAAAAAGCATGTTGCGGTTCAAAATCGGTTGCTAAATACAACCTTTGAGCTGCCCTAACATTGGGGGAATTAAGATACACGGACAACATGCACTGTGGAAGCTATTTCACATTCAGTAAATTAGACGGGTGCGACAAATTTAAATTGCTAGGATGCAACACAGAACGCTTGCTTGCGTTGACAAAAATTATTAACTTTCAATGACTTGTTTATTTGCCTTGTCAAAGGCATTTTCATTTCCGAAATTGGATTTCCTGATGGCAATCTTCATGCTGCCCCAACACGGGGGAATAATGGCTGTCTGGCGACACACACTGAGAAAAACCGCGCTGCTCCTGAGACGTGGTGACCAATCACAGGGCTAGTGCTGCTGTTAAGGAAGGACGACTGCTGTTGTCGCTGTCTAGAACTATTATGAGCGGCTCCGGCTGAAACAGGCTCTTATATAGGCCAAATAGCATGTTTTCAATTGCAAGGTATATGATCCTGTCGACCGTGCTTGGGAAGCAAGCATATAACGACCAATCAGAGGTCGAATTTTTCGTTTTGACAAGGCTTGACTATTTTCAATAGTACAATTGTGTGAATAATAAAATTACAATTATCTTAATTTGGGAAGAATCTTAGAAGATTTTCCAATCTATTGCTGCAAGAACGAAGGAAATCCATCGAATACTAACCGATTTATTAGCATTTGAAATTGGACATATTTTTCACTTTTTTCGGTTTTAGATTTTCATTTCACATCCCTATGAAGCCGAACTTTCTGAGAGAAGTATTCTACTTCAAAAAGAAATCCTAAACCCTAAGCTCCAAATTTGATTTCACAACCCTTTATCCAAAATTCAGGATCCGAATCCGACAAATCCTGAATCTGGAAACTCGAATTTGATATCCGAATCAAATAATTTGCAACTTTTACGGTTGAAACAGCAGCACTGTTTGTCCATTCAGTTAAGCATACAAGCTTTTATACAAGTCTTCATGTGCGAGCTTTAGAAGCTCTACGTGAACCTCGTTTTTTACCACTTGACGTTTCTTTTGTTTATTATCTTTAATTTATCAAGTATCGTACTGTATCAAATTTCGAACACTTAAGCGTTGAACATTAATCATCTTTCAACGCCTGCTTATTTCTTGGAAGCGGTTCTACAGTAAAGAACTGTTCATCGGTGGGTGAGGGTCATTCCAAGAAACGAAATGATTTATAATAATCAATTTTTTTATTACACCAGCTATAATAAATTGATTTTTTATGAATCTAGTTTCAGAATCACGTATCCAAAATGCAGTAATGAAAACCTGAGCAGAATGCATTAATCCAGGACTTGAAGTCGATTGGATAATCCAATACCCAAAATCAGGAATCCCTTATTCGAAATCTAGAATTAGGCACTGAAACCCCAAAAAATGTACTCCCGAATTTATGATTCCAGAAAGCAATTTGATAATCAGGAATCCAGGATACATATCCAGAATAAAGAGACTAAACTTAAAAATTCGGTGTCCAGACTCCAAATTTCTGAAATCAGCGATCAGAGAGTAAAATTCATAATCTATGGTTAAGAACTAAAATTCCAAGATCAACAAAAAAATCCCAATTAAAATTCATAGTTAAGGACTCAGAACTTAAGTTAAAAACAGACAAAAATCCAGAATTCGAATTCCAGAGCCTAAATTTTGGACACAAAATCTGGAATCTAAACCTGCAATCGGAAAGAAAATCTCACATCCCAAACCCTAGATTTGATTTTATGCTATAATATCAAGAGCCCTTAATCCCTAATCCATAAATTTATGGTCCAAAACTGGCGAGCTTTGCATCTAGGAATCAGAAGTTCAAAATAAATACTCAATTACAGATTCTAAAATTATACGGAGGCTGTAATCAAAGAATTCAGGTTAAAAAGACCAGATTCCGAACACCCGAATCCTTAACTCAGAAACCAGTAATTCTCGATCAATAACTATATTCCGGAACCTTAAACGCAAAAAATTATGCATCTTGAATTTAAACTCGCTGTGCAATGCTCTGAGCGAAATTTCAACTCATTCGGACATGATTTAGCGCTCAAAGTTGTGATTTTTCGACCCTCATAAAATCCTCACAAGAAATCGAGAAAATCGAAATTTTTTTTCGATGCTAGATGACTTAAAAATGCATAAAACGTCGAGATCTATTTTATTATCTCGAAAACATTATTTTGACCGCAATAAAAATGATCAAAATATTTTTTTTTTTTGTGGATATTACCCCTTAAGTCCCAAAAGTTCGATTTTCGGTCAAAATATTTTTTTGGAGATAACACCAGATCTCGACGTTTTATGCATTTTTAAGTCATTTGAAATTGAAAAAAAAATTGTTTTTCTCGATTTCTGAAGGCCGAAATTCACAACTTTGAGCGCTTTGAGGCACCCTTTAATCATGTCCGATTCCGCTGAAATTTTGCACAGATCATTTTTTTGGGCCAATGAACAAAATGTACATGGTTGGTTTTTGTAATTCGAAAATTTATTAAAAAATTTTTCCATAAAATCATTGCTACTTTACTATAGGCGATGCGATCATTCACCGCATCAGCATGAAAAGTGACCGCACCGAGTCGGATAAAGAAATGGCAATCTAGTAAAATGGCAACCTTGTCAAAGTCTGCAATCCGACACACACAATCTAAAACTAAAATGCGAAACGTTCATTCCAACATCTGAATAAACAATGAACAGAAGTCTGAAACTCTTGTTACCGCATCGTGGATTTTGTAGTTTTAATTTCGGATTTTGACGTAGCACTACGTCTTTCTTCACTATACTGGGGTACATTATGTGATGTGACGTTTATGGTTTCTGGCCTTTAGAAGGCGTTTTCAACGATTTTGAAGTCAATTTGGGATCATTTACTTTTTTGGTGTTTTCTGGCCTTTAGAAGGCGTTATCGGCGATTCTGAGCTCAATTTGGGATTATTTTCTTTATTGGCGTTTTCTGGCCTTTAGAAGGCGTTTTCGGCGATTCTGAGCTTAATTCGGGATCATTTCCTTTTTTGGCGTTTTCTGGCCTTTAGAAGGCGTTTTCGACAATTCTAAGCTCAATTTGGGATCATTTTCTATTTCGGCGTTTTCTGGCCTTTAGTAGGCGTTTTCGGCGATTCTGAGCTCAATTTGGGATCATTTTCTTTTTTGGCGTTTTCTGGCTTTTAGAAGGCGTTTTCGACGAATCTGTGCTCAATTTGGGATTATTTTCTTTTTTGGCGTTTCAATGAACCACATAAATTTTTCTAACGCAGACAAATCTGACAATTCTCGATCAATATCTGATAGGTTTGCCACCTGACATTGGTATCTTGCCCAGAGATTCTCGTAGTAGGGAATTAGAGGGGGATGAAATTTTCATTGTATAACTAGTAAACTAATGTATACATTAGCTAACATTATATAGTAAATATTGGAACAAACCTAGTACATTTCTTTGCCCATAAAAAACTCACTGGCCCGGAGACTCGAAGGTCAACTTCCGGTTGCGGAGACATCGGGTGAGACGTTGAAAGCGAAATTTATGCATCCAAAATAAAATTGTTTTGAGAACTCAACATCCAGAATCAGGAGTCATATATTTAAAATTTAGACTGAAGCTTAAAAAATGAAAAATCCTGATCCCAGTCACCATAATTTATTTAAATCCCAGAATCCAGAATTTGAAAGTTATATCTTAAAATTAGAATTTTCGGAATGCAGAACTCAAAATCCAGAATCCAAATTCCAGAAATCAGTATTCTAACATCATCCCCACTACTCAAGTCAAAAATTCAAATTTTTAGAATGTGGATTTAAGATTTAATTAACCAAAAATTCCTGAATTAAGAGTCACTAAATCCACAATTCGAGTCAATAGTCTGAATTTGGGAACACAAAACTGTGAATTTTATAAGTAAAGTGTTCAATATGAATAAAAATAAATCTACACGACACACCTAATTTTTTTGGATGCAATTTGGAGGATTTGCCCAAAAACGCGTTTTACTGATTAAATTCAAGATGGCTCCCATAATTTGAACGCTTTATATGAAAATCACTTGTTGTTTTCTGCATCATGACGACATTAAATTTTCACTTTTCTAAAAACTTATCGACCCCTTGGCGAACGAGGGGTCCGCTAACTGGAACGAATTTAAGTGCAGTTGTGATTTATTTACTGCGCTTAAATAAACCAAAACAACATAAACAATTTTTAAAGACCTCGCGTCACTAGTAACCTGGTTTCAGCCTCAATTGTCAACCTGTAATCTTAACACCTAGGTCTAAAGGTCCAGTTTCCAAGCTACCGAATAAAAAATCCAGAACGCATAAATCAGCAAATAAAAACCGAGATCCGGAAATCAAGAATTCAAAATGCAGAATGCAGGACTCATGAATCTACAGTTCAGAATAAAACATGGAAAATCTGAAATCATCATCCCAGACGCTAATTTAATGTTCTGAAATCCGGAATCCAGATCTAAAAATGTGATTTTTAAAATGCAGAATAGAAAATTCAGAATCTCAATTCTAGAAATCAGTATATTTAACAAGCAGGATTTGAAACCTGAAAATCAAAATGATTAATCAGAATTCCAAGATCATCCCCATTACTCAAGTCATAAACTTTTCAAGAGCATGTAGCGTAGAATGTGTTATTTTGAACGGAATTTGTAATTCAAAAACTTGCACTTAATATTAAAAACGTGGCTGAAATTTTGAATCCACCAACCAGAATACAGTAATTAACAAATCCCAATCTAATAAAACCTAATTCAGAATAAAAACCAGAATCAGTTATAGAAGTATTTAAATCGAGAATTTCGAATACACAATGAAAACTCAGTTCAATTACGAAAAACGAAACATAACGCCCACCAGCGGACATTATGTTTTGTTTGAGTTACACGAAACGAAATGCGCAATGTCACCCCCGATTCCAAAATTTAGAATGAGGAATCTTGAGCTCAGAGCTCGGGATAAAAAAATATCCTGGAAACAGAAATTCACAAAATGTGGATTCCGAAATTTAGAAACCGTCTACCGACCAATCTTGAATTTAGAAACCCAAATTTGATATCCAAAATCCAGAATGAACTCTGACGATAAATTTCGAATTCCAGTCCCTGGAATATGTAATCTAAAATCTTGCACTCAGAATGGAAAAAAATTAACTGGAATTCAGAATACATAAGTACATAATTTTAGAACTGTGGAATAAAGAATTGAGATTATGAGTTCATCGGTCAATAAAAACCTAGATCCAGTATCGGGAGTCCAAAATGTAAAACTGAGAATTCTTGATCAATGTCCAGAACCCTTAACATTGGATCTGGAATTTGCAATTTTGAAGTTAAAATCTACAAGTCTAAGTTCGAAATTTGTGATTCTTGACTCCAACATTATATTCTGGAATCCAGATTCTGAAATCCAGGGTACGGAAACCATACTTAAAAATCCTAAATTTAGAATACAAAATTCAAAATCCTGAATTCTGGAACCAATACTCAGAATGCAGGATTCGGGATCGTATGTCTGCAATTCGAAAGATGCGACATGATTATCCAACCTGTGGAATGAACTAAAGTCTAAATTTATAAATTGTAAATCTCGATTCATGGATTTTGAAGTTTTAATTTCGGATTCTTAAAAAATAGATCTAAAATAGTGTCTAAAATCACGATTGCATAACTCAAAACCCCAGAAGAGGGAATTCTGAATTGACTGTACATTAAGATGAAATCCCTTACTTTAAACAAATTGAAATTTCAGTCTCCAGAATCGGAATCCAATAATTGAGTTTTAAAAACACAGAATGCAAAATATGAAGTTTGAAAAACCCTAAATTTGGAATCCTGAATACAGATTCTATACATTCATATCGAGAGTCCACAATTTTAAATCCAAAGTCTAGAGCCCGATATTCAGAGTTCCAATCTTGAATTCGAACGTTCAGATGCTAAGTTCTAGTGTAAACAAAATATGAAATTAGAAATCATTTCGAGTTCTCGAATCCTGAATTCCACATAGTATTAAAAATCTTAAATAAACTGAAACTTGAAACAAGAAATGGATAATCTCAATTTGTAATGGAAAAATTCATGAACTTCTGATAATTGGAAAAATGGAAATTCAGCTTACAGTTTCGAGATTTTGAAATTTACAAACTGAAATTCGAAACTCTTACCTTTAAAATCAATAATCTAGGATCTGAAACTTGAAGTTTCCAAACATCGTATGTACAATAAATGCGAAAAAATATTATAACCAACATAACACAGTTTAGAATGTTCAGTTAGAAGTTGTAAATCCGAAACTAGTAAAATAAAGCGAAAATTGCAGTTTCGGAAGCAGAATACGGTAAACCAAAATTCGTTTTAAAATTCGATGTGCATTTTTTTTTTCAAATTTGTAATATATACTGCCAAATGAATGCGAAAGCTTCCCTTTCTTTTAATAATATTGAACCCAGTTTTTGTTTCATCGAGAGCAAAAAAATTATATACTCCCCAAAACATCTTCCTTACATTGCAGTAGAACTCCACAAAACGTAGTTTAATTAAAATACACCCACGAAGTGCTTTCCCTGCTCAATGCCGTACGCGGCATCCGGCTTGAGACCGGCACAGAAAGATGCATGCCGGAAACCCACCCTAAATGGTTTTTTCCTTTTTCGTTGCTATCGTGTACCGAACCCAATATTATCGAGGTGCAAAATTACTATCCGAACCGCCGAACGTCACATTCATCCCGGCTTCGAACGGTACACCGGGACCGGGCAGCAAATCAAGCAAAAAGTGGTAATTTTCGGTAGTAAATTGAAATCTCTTGTTTTTATTTCCATCCTGTTTGGCACTAAATGCAAACAGACAGGAAGGAGGTAAACAGCCTGCGGGCGAAAATTCCGAAACCGGTAAAAACTGTTCCGCGTATCGAACCGTGCACGTGATCCGAGTCGATAAAGATGTGCGCCTTCTCACCACTCCACTGGGACCCACTTTCCTACCGATCGGATACCATCTTGCTTCGGGCGCTGGAATGTTGTTGCCACGTTCCGTCGCGCGTTTATTCGAACGAGTCTCTGCCAGTAGCCAAAGCAGGTAGCAACAGCAATGGATGGGAGGGGCTTTGATGTATTTTAAATTGCCACCGCTCCCGCCGAAAATGGGTCTACTTAGCCCCGAATGACGACTGTGAATGTGTTGGCGGACGAATTTTGGCTCAGTCAGCCCCGACCCGACACAGGCCCAGGTGAGTTTTGCTCGCTGTTAACCACAAGACCGACAGCACCGGAGATTGAATGCGAAGCATGACGTCATCGGAAATGTTGTTGTGTCCTTCTGGCGGGGTCAAATTTTGTGAAGGATGGAAAGCTTATTAGAGGGAACATTGTGCTTTACAGGCTATTTTGAATCTATCAATGTTCTTATCAATTCGTAGTGAATTTCATAAATTTCTTTAATTCTGTGGAAATTGAACATTTTCAGTTTTGCTGTAAAATTTTGTTTAGACGGTGGTGACGATGAAAGTCCAGAGGAATAATGAAGTGCATCACAGAAAGCGTGGAGGTGTTTAATTTTAGACAGTTTCGCTACAATCGATAATTATTTTGCTAACCGTGAGAAGGTACATAAGCCAGTTGAAAATCACTGGAATAATGCAATTCTGGAGCGATTTTCATTTATTATTTATTAACAGATAGAGAAATTTGATTACAATACCCGTCAATGTGGGGTAACTTTTTATGTTCGTTCAGATTGTGACAGTTCTCTCTCTTAGAAGGTATTTCTAGTTGAATTTATATTTTTGTTTGTGATCGCAGATCGTAGCAACCAATGTCATCGAACGGATGAGAAAAAGTCACACGTTAAAATTTTCAGGTGAACAATGAAACAAATCGCATTCGGTGTCCAACTGTAGGAGTTCCAGTGATATTTAACGACAGTGGTGTACTCTCAAACCAGAAAGAAAATAATAAGAAACCCACACGGAACCTAAGGGACTTAATCACACGTCCTACAAGAGCGGATAGTACCGGATGTTTCCCTTTATTCTTCGGTCAGTCAGAATAGAATCAACGTTCAACTTTTTAATACGCACTCATAACCACGCAACTCCACCGATTTCCATAAATTATTTTTTTCTGGAAGTTAATTTTTTTATTTTTTCAAGCCCTCTGCTTCGACTTTCGGTTGTTTCTGATTAAGCTTTACCTTCTTTCCCACAGTGTACTGCGAAAGAGCTTCCGGCGGAAAGTCGCGACCATTTTCCGAACCGCAACAGCAACAAAAAAGCATTTCTCGCCAACGCTCGAGGGAGGAAATCGTTAAGTAACTGAAACCGTGACGTTACTCTCGGTTTAACCTTGTATTCTGCAACACTCTGCAGAGATGTTTTCGGTGGGAATTTTCGGTCCGGAAATTGCGTGCGTGGGCGCCGCTAGTATGTCACAACCCCCACGTCGAGAATGGCTGGATTCGCCGGGATTCGGGCGGGTAATTTGATTTAAAATGTTTGTAGAGCGAGACCCGGTAGTTGAGTGATCTGGTCTGGTGCGCAAATTTTAACTCACCGCATCCGGCAAGTTGAGCTGCGGCTTGAAAATAGCTCATTCCGTTCAATTGTCGGACTGCCGAAAGGTGACGGATGATGATTGTTAATTTAGAAAAGTCAACGAAGCGTTCGTTAATTAATTACACTTTGAGAGTGCTGAACTGACCTCCGGGACTGATATTATGGCAATTAGTTGATATCTAGAGTGTGAGTTACGGCGTGCAAACGAGCGAAACGAGTTGTCTATCGTGATTTTTAAAGCTCAATAGAAGTAATTAGTTCTGAATTGGTGGTTTTATGTAGCTATAGTTTAATAGTGTGAGAAATAATAAATAATAATATGGCATATATTCTGCTAAAAAAATATTATATTTCAAGAGAAAAAACTTGCTTGGTGCAATTTTCCACGTCATGTTCCACAAAACATTCTAATAACAATTAAGAAAAAAAAGTACCACACCAATCAAAAGTAAACACGCGCGAGCGTCGTGTAGGCGCGCAGAGAACCATTTTCACATTTTACACGAGCAAGCTTTTAATTTCCACCTACGAAAGCACGCGTCCTTGAGTTAATCCTTTAGGAAAAGAGAAAGCAAAATTTAAAAAAAAATTGCAGGAGAAAAAAAAAACGGCAACGACAAAGTTGTTCCCGTGTCGAAACAGAAAACAGGGACGGAGGACGTGGCCTCGAGATCCACCGTCTTCGCGAATATTGTGTGCTGCTGCATGCATAAAATAGAAACGTTAGCTTTCAGCTCTTCACACACGATGACGCAAGTCTCTTTTAAATTACCCAAACTCGGGAGCAGAATTCAGAGCCTGCGCAAATTTTAGCCGCTGCTTTAAGCTAAAGAAGTTCTCGTCTGTAAAGCATTTCTGGCTTGCCAGCGCACAAACGGATAAAACAAACTGTTTTCCCATGTTTATGCTTTTCTTTTCCAGCCCCTGTTCCCTCCACAAAACCCACTCAACGCCTCTAGCTCTTTCATTTCCTTCCCGGTTGATGGTTGATTATTTTTACACTCCTTTGTGGGTTGTTGTGGAGCAGAATGCTAATGCTAAGTGAATGATGAATTGAAATGCAAATTTAGCGCTTTCAAGCCGAGAAAAAGAGAGAGTGAGACACACAGAGGGAACGCACGAAAGATGGCGCACTGAAGTGTTAACACACGTCTGAGCAAGTGTTTCCTCTTTTGATGTACCTAGTCGAGATGTTAGGATAGAAGGAGGGTTTTTTATACTCTAGGCTGATGTGCAATCGAGATGCTACTACTATCAAACATTATCCTGTATGCATCATAAAGCAGTTTGCTTATCAGTGATTGTGCCACAATTTTTTGCGAATTCATTACCACTCCTTACATAGCAAGCAATTTTCTTTATTAGTTTTCCGGCGTTATGACTTTCAAACTATGTAAAACTTAAATATGTGGTTTTTGAATCTTTGAAAGCTGACAAAGATTCAAAAACCACATAATTTCATTCCTACACTTGTCCACTTTGGGTTTGAAAAAAGCATGCATGTTTGAAAAGAAACGGATCGTTTTTTCCTGTCAGTTTGGATATTGAATTTTTTTCGGAAAAAAAGTGATAAATGCCATTTTCATTGGTGGAATGTTGAGTTTGTTCCTGCCCTACGGGCAACGGAGTTGTGGTTAATCAAGATCATAAATAGAGAAACAAAGTTTGGTGCGGTCATTTTTGTTTCTCTGGTCAGTGATGATTCCTGGGAGTAGTCTTTTATTTCGGTGGCGGAGCGCGTTTTTCCGCGAGGGCTTACCATGAATCCGTGTGAGTGCAAGGTGAACTCGAAAAGCAGCAAAAGCGGGAGTGCAGGAAGACGCTTTTCGCACTAATACCATTGGTCAAAGGGAAGAAGTAAATCAAAAGATAAGTATTTGACATTTTCTAGTGAGCTTTTTCTTTGATTTTAAAGGAAGAAAAGATCAACCGGAAGAAAACATCTTTATTCTCTCTAGCTTTCAACGATTTATTTTGCGCTTGTGAGCAGGGTTAACACATTCAAAGCTTCATTTTGTATTCCAAAAACAATTTCACAGATTTTCAGTATAAAAATATGCAGCTTTTTGTAAAAAATTTGTAGGGCACCGTAAATTTTTGAACACGTTAACACTTACAAGACAAAATTGACCGAAACCTTAAAGCTTAATATGCCGCTCAGCTTTTGTATAGTATAATTTTTCAATATGGTTTTGAATTCATCATTCGGTGCGTGAGATTAGCAAATATCTATTGAAAGTTCTTACGCACATTTTACTTGATTTTAGGCTCTTATTCTATGATTTTCCTGGCTTTTGGACGTTTGTTCCTGCACATAAACAGTTTCATTTTATTCTATTTGTTGGTCGGCTTGGGAAAGTCCATGACAACTAAATCTTGATTTTGGCAATTTGTAAATAAACTTCGAACTCTGTTTTGTTCCATAGACGTATTTGCTTTTTCCTAAAAAAACAATAAGTAAGTTATTTTTAAACACAAATAACTATTCGATCTGGAAAATGGTTATAATTAATCGATCAAACTTTGTTTGTATCTTAGGTGTTTAGTCTTTTCCTGCCAAAACATTACCTTCATTATTATTTACTAATCCATATTCCTTTCAGAGAGCGAGTAATGGCGTTATAATCATAAGCTTAAAATGTTAGGACTAGAGTTAGTACTCAGGTTCCATCCGTAACAGTTGAAGCGAGTAAAGGCGCTATATCCTTGGTTTTGAAACCCGAACATAAGGTGGGAATACCTATGTTCTATCCCAGGAGAATGGTCAACAAAGGAGTGTACTTTCATAGCTTTATCACTCCCAACGAATTAAGTAAATTACTTCTTGCATACGAATCGGTTGGTATGGATTGTCCCCGATCTTAGATTATATTATATTATATTACGCTACACAGTAGGTCTGGCCGTTGACAAGAAAAATGTATGGAAATCATTTTTTTTTTAAATGGTGGATATCAATTTCCAGGATCCTTTCAAGTACTGGCTGTGTTAGTGTACACTAAACTAGACTAGACTAGAAAAAAGCATGCATGTTTGAAAACAAAATATACATTAAGCGGTTTCGACAGTCGCCAAGAGCTCGAAAATAACTTTCCTGCTAGTTGGCTAATATATCATGATCGGAACAATTTGGACTATTTTTATGGTACATAGATTTGCATGTCACATTTTCAGCATTAATACCGCGTAAAATTATAAACAAATAACGTTTATCGAAACAATTTACAGAAACAATAATTTATAGCAGATGCAACGTTCATATAATTTGCATGATGATAGGAACAGTTAGTTTGATTCCCCAAAACTATTCCTAACATTTCAAAATGGGCACTCTTAAGGAGAAAAGTTTTTCTCACTTTTCCTTGAATTGTACTGTGTGAAACCCATCATGATATCAAACACAAAAAAAGTGAAGCAGGTAAACATTTGAGACAACTTTTCGTTAAATATGGAGCCATCATACTTATGAAAAATTGTTCCACTTATGATACAACACCCTACACAGTAGAGATGCGATTTTTTTTCAGAAAGAACGATGTGTATCGCACAGTAGGCTGTGTTTCATGTTTCACGTTTGACAGTCAGTAGAGATGGGCGATGCTGAGAAAAGTATCGATACTTTGGTATACTTTACGATACTTTAATAAGCTTCGATACACGGTATCGGAATATTGTTTGAAGAAGTATCGATACTCAATAATTCGATAGTTTCGGTATCGGACTCGCATTTTTTTTCAGAAAACTGCAAATATCTGCGAATCAACAAAAAACAGCACACAAACTCTGAAAATCTGCGTTTTGCAGGCAAATCAACACATCTGGTATTCCTGGAGGGAGGCATTTGCTGGTAAAAATAAAAATCTAACGATGCTGAAAGTATCGCTTAAATAGTATCGATACCGGTACTCATCTTTCGCGGTGATGTCGATGCCAAAATACTCGATACCGCGACCCCTAATATCGATACCGCTAGTATCGATGCTAGTATCGCTCATCCCTAGCAGTCAGTTTTTCCTATGTTAGCGTGCAATATAGGTCGATGGGTCTCAGGTACAGTCTATCGCTTTACGAACGATAATATAGCTAAAAGGATTGTGAAAATATCGGCAAAATTACGATTCAGTGCTGATTAGGTGCATTAAGTTTGGAATCACTCTGCTAGAATTCGAAGTCAAGACAAGTAGTAAAATTTAAAACGGCACATTCAACTGGTTCGCTAAGTCCACGGCCACGGATTTTGCCAAGTATTTCACTAGTTTGCCAGTATTTTACTAGTTTTTCAATAGAAATTTACTAGTTTACACACTTTTACAGTGTACTTTCTTTCTATCGGTTATTTACCAGTATTGGTTTCCTCATTATGTATCAAAAAAGACATAAGTTTCGTTGTTTCCCTTAAATAGCATTTTAAGAAACCTGCAAGAAGACAATCAGGAACTATTGAAATTACGCCTAAAATCAATACCAATTTTTAAATATTACTACAACATTCGCTTTTTGTGAACTTGAACCAAAAAACCTTATAATCAAATTATTCAAATTGAACCACTGTTATAAATTTTCTCTGTAAGTGAGAGATTTCCGGTTGAAACTTAAAACTACGATTATCAGTTTCAACATGAACGAGCTGAAAGTAAAAATTATTTTCAGTCCAATCAGTTGACAGTAATAATTAATGCGGTTGAGGATGAAGATGCTTATCTACTTCTTCGGCCCTTAACTTCGCATTAAAAATATTATCGAATTTTCATGTACCTCTGATTTTTTTTCGCAAAAATGTTAAGAATCAAGGATCGGGAAGTTAAAAAATATTTCATCGGCGATTTTTTGAAAAACTTGGATTTTAATTTTTTTAGCGCAAATCTACAAAAAAAAAATCCCTCTAACTTCACTAATGCCAGTCATATTAACATAGTCAGCAACCAGTGCATTTGAGGGTAGTGCAGTGTCATTTAATTTCAAAAATTTAACTAATAGGTCAGTCATTTTACCACAGACAAACAGACGTACCACTGCATACAAAATTCTAAAAAACGTTTGGTTTCGATTATTTTGTACGACCCGTACTGGACATATTCCGCAAATGATAAACTTTCAGCCTTTCTGCTATTTCTGGCAGCACGGCACGCGACTGTCTACTGAGTTCAAAGGTAAAAGGGCTGATGTGCACCACCGCTGCGGCGGGAATATTCCGCGTAATTGAAACTCATTCGAATTGACCGTTATTTTGATCCATGAATATAAATTTCAAGGTAGCTCTGTATGTATGTGATTTAACCATAGAAAATCACAGCAACCAATGCATTTGAGGATTGTGCAATGTCACTTCATTTCGAAAATTTTACGAATAAACCATAAAGCTAGACCACGAGAAGTGCAGAAATTTGGTTTGCGCCTTGTGCTTAAAAAAACTAAATCTACGAAGAGAATAGGCGAGCAGTGGATGAAAATGCCCTTTTCTCACTTTCTGCCTATGTATAACGAAAATGATAAAAAGTATCCTAGAGTTTTGTGCGGAAGTTGTTATCTGGGGGTGTACTGAAAGTCCAAAGTTGAGTCGAATGTGATCTAATTATTGTCAAATTACTTATTGCTGACGCACCGTTTCGAACAAGGTCTTAAGCATCGAGATATGCACGTCCACGACTCCAATAAAGATACTTGAATGTAAATAACTTTGAATTTTTCAAAGGAAAATTGTTTTTTAATGAATTTATTTATTTTAAGGAAATTTTCTCTAAAAAAAACAAAAAGACAAACTGGTTTGCTGGATTCCCGTACGTTTTTCCTGCATCCCACAAAAATTGTAACATCTTAATTTTTTTGCGCTGAATGTCTTTAAAATAAATAAATTCAATTTTTCAAAAAAATCGCTGATGAAATATTTTTCAACTTTCGATCCTTTATTCTTATCCAGTTGGCAACATTTTTGCGAAAAAAAATTACAGGTACATGAAAATTCGTTGACAATCGAAATTTATATTCATGGATCAAAATAACGGTCAAATCGAATGAGTTTCAATTACGCAGAACATTCCCGCCGTAGCGGTGGTGCACATCAGACCTTTTACCTTTGAACTCAGTAGACAGTCACGTGCCGTGCTGCCAGAAACAGCAGAAAGGCTGAAAGTTTATCATTTGCGGAATATGTCCAGTACGTGTCGCACAAAATACTCGGAACCACATTTTTTAGAATTTTGTATGGAGTGGTACGTTTATTTGTCTGTGGTAAAATGACTGACCTAAAGTCAAATTTTTGAAATTAAATGAAACTGCACTACCCTCAAATGCACTGGTTGCTGACTATGTTAATATGACTGACATTAGTGAAGTTAGAGGGATTTTTTTGTAGATTTGCGCTAAAAAAAATTAAAATCCAAGTTTTTCAAAAAATCGCCGATGAAATATTTTTTAACTACCCGATCCTTGATTCTTATCCAACTGGCAACATTTTTGCGAAAAAAAATTAGAGGTACATGAAAATTCGATAATAATCGAAATTTTGACACCGTGTGGTGTAAGACAGATAATTGAGTTTGATAATTTTCTTATGAAGGTAACTTGCAAAAAAATTCTACGCCCTTGCGAGCGATCTTCCGGTAGTTAACTGGAATTTTCGCCACGGCGGGCAAAAAAAAGCGTGTAAGCATGTTTTTGAGTGCTTTCTTCGTTTAATTCATCAACTCTTGCTCAGTTTTCGCGACAAAATTATTGGAGTAGATCGTACGTTTCAGGTTTACCCAGAAATTCTCGATGAGACGCAGCTGGGGGACGTTGCACAGTGGGGAATCGTTGGCCATCAGCCAAAAAAAAAATTTTTTTTTCGTTAGCTGTTTCATAATATTTTTTCTTTATTGTTATAACATTCAAGTGTCTAAATCCAAAATTTGGGCGCAATATCATGAAATCAGGATTTTTATGACTTTTCGAAGCTTGGCATACTGACGTTTTTTGACATTTTCTTGAAAAAATGTACATTACTTTGAAACGCTCTGTAGCTTCAATGATAGCTTGGATTTTTTGACGTCAAAGGAAAAGTTGTTGTCAATATTGTGCAAAACTATCCCCTTTCATTAGATATTGTAAAGTTCGGTCATAGTAGGCCTGACACTGAAAAAAATAAATAAACGTGATTTTTTGTAGAAAAGTAGCTTAAAAGTTTAGTTGCCGCAGTTTGCCACGGTTGTGACTACATTCAAATTTAGGTAAAAACCTAAGCTTTCAAATACATACTGTCCGCTGTAGCGCAAAACTGCGCAAATTGTTATTTTAGTGAAAAAAGAAATAGCAGATTTTTTAATTTTTTTAAGTTGAAATTTTATCCAGAAATAATTTTATTCATAACCATGATACCCCATTAATGAAAATGTATGATATCGTACTCAATCCGTAAGGATGAAATATAAATTTGGGCAAAAATCACAAAATTTATCAATTAGGAATTATAATATACGTGTTAAAAAAGAAAACAGTAAACAAATCTTGATGAAATTTTAATTATGTCAAATTTTATCACTTTCTGCAAATTTAAAACAATATTAAAAACTTTCAGCCCTTTTCAATTCATGATCATGAAATTTGCTAAACTGATTGAGGTGTCAAATACTAGCAGCAAATTCATACCATCAAACTCCGGCAAACAATAGCCCGTTTGCAGATTGCTGTTGCTTCGCACTCGTTTGCATACAAAAGTAAAGCACACAGTTTGCTGTATGAGAAAAAAACAAAAAAACATTCGTAGCCTTCCGCAGCTTTTCGTATTCATTTAGAACGTTGTGTGATTCCAGGGTCTTGGTTTTCAAAATTCATAAATTCGTTAAATTTTATTATGGAGCCTTCAACTTCAACGGCACCACCTAATTCAATGTCTAGTAAGTTGTCAATACATAGTTTTACACATTTATTTAAATGCCCTCCTTAAACCATAGAAACCGGATTAGAATGACAACATATATATGAAACAATGAAACATCAAAAATCACTAGAAGAAACTAAAATTGCAGTGAAAGAATTTTTTCCTGCTGATAAGTATAGTGAATTTCAAATTTTCTGGAAACATTTCAACAGGAGATTTCAGCAATCACAGCGGAAGATGATGATGATGATGATTTTTGCATTTTGTAATTAGTTGGTATTACTTATGTTGTTTTAATTAAATGAAAAAAAATATATATATTCAGGCAAAATTTGTTTGATTCGAGGGGTTGTCCATAAACTACGTATTTTTTCAATGGGGAGGACGGCACTACTTGTGGTCAAAGATCATATAATTCTATAAAAAAGGAAAAAAGTGCCATGAAATATTGAAAATTGGATTTCGTGCTTTATGGACGGCCCCAAACAAAAAATGGATGCCAAATTCGTGTTCAACGCCCCAAAATTATGTAAATACCAAGTTTTTGTCGCATTTATCGACACTTTTTTTGTTTGGCCAGTCTTTGTATGGAGTAGTCCTGTGCGCCGCCACCGCCGACACTTTTACGCACGCCGCCGCCGCCGATGATTTAGACTCGGCGCGCCGCCGAGAAAATCTTTACCGCGCTGATAGTAATTGTGTATGCTGGATTTTTTCCTCGTTATAGAAATACCGCAAATCACAGCCGATAAGGGAACACTCGTATAGGTATTAGGTAATGCGGAATTTGGAAATTCTTAATACCCCTTCACCCCTACGTAATGTAATTTTGCATGGTGGCCTCACGCAGTGTAACACTTCGTAAAGTATTTTCCCTCTCCTGAGCGTGTATTTACGAATGTACCTAAGTGTAAATTATTTTAATTTGTGGAAATTTGATACAATATTTGACAATAAATATTCAGATTTTTTAATCGAATGAAATCAAAAATATCAATGTCATTATCAGTGATTTGCTTCGTCAGTTTGCTTCGAGAAAATTGTTTCAGTTATAACATTTATTTTTTATTTTTATGCAAATGTACTTTTTTATTTTTATGCAAACGTATGAGCAGTCTTAAAATGTTCAAAAAATTTATGAAAAATGACTAGTGTTTTTTCATTATTTATTTGATAATTTTTTTTAGAATACAAAGTTTTTTTTGGAGATCAAAATGCGGGAATTCACTGAAAATTTTGCGCAAATTAAATAGTTGCGCTGAAACAAACATTTTTGTAGATATTTTTTTCGTCAACATTTTCAAGCACGACTATATTTGTTTGTTGCTGATTTCTCGTTAATTTTTTTCCTCTGTGCGGACTCATCACTGCGACCAGCGACATTTGATCTATTGTAACATTGGCCAGGTGTTTTCTGTAATGCGCACTTCATATTATTGGCAGTAAATATACGCTTTTCATTTATATCCGTGCTTGTGTGAGAGAGTTTACCCTTTCGTTTCAAGCTTACTGCTCTACTATAACGAGCCTCTTACTATTCTACCAATATTGCCAAATTACAATTCCCAGGAGTGAGACTACACCTAACGTTCCCCTCTGGCCATTATGTCAAGATGAAGGAACCTTATCGAAACCTCGTTCCTCCTGCCCATACCACCAATTACAATTCCCTGGAGAGGATTAATATTCCTCAGAACAGTTTTATTATAAGAAAGACTTATTTTGTCAAGAGGGAGGAGTCTTAACGAAACCTCGTTGCTCCTACCAACACCGCGTCACAATCACAATTACCCGAGGAGGATTTATTGCTTCACCTCTGGTCAGTTTTATCCCAAAAGTCGCAATAGAAAATGAAGAAACTGTGGTGTTTACCGAAGAACTTTATTCGATTGAAAAGAGTTTCCCATTTTTTCAGTTATTCCATGGGTAACCTAACAAAATATATGAAAGGTCAAAACGACACTCTAACGTCAGATTTATCGAATTTTCCCAGAAAAGGTCTACGGTTAATCGAAATCAACATATCAAAAAACTATCTGTCTTTTTCCCTAAATTGAACGTCTCTGGGAACAGTATTCCATGTAATTTTTTGTTGTGGGCTCGTTGATGATTTTTTTTTTGGGATTTACACTTGTTTGTACTTTCTCTGCTTGGTTTATTATTTTCTGGTTATTCAATTGTTTGTTTACTTGATATCTTACCAATTTTATTTCTATTTTTGACATTCTTGCAACTCTGACGCATACATTTTTATTTATGAACGTTCAATTAAAAACAAAAACGAACATGAGAGTACAAAAGCACACATTATGCGCAATATTTTATAAGTGGTAATTAGTGTCACGCCGATAGACGCCGCCGCCGCCGCCGCTGATAGAAGCTAACGGCGTCACGCCGATCGCCGCCGAGGTAAAATGTTTTCTACGCCGCCGCCGCCGGTGATATGGTCGGCGCACAGGTCTAGTATGAAATCGCCCCACTCTGCGTTGGACGGGTTTGCTGACTTGGGTACCAAATCTTTATTCAGCCGCTCCATCTCCTCCAACGATCGCTTCGAGTAACAAGCCGTCGCCAGATTCGACCAGAACAGTCTTCGCACTTATGGTAGGGTAACGGGGGTATTTTGGCCAGCTTTGGGAAGTGTTCGCACAGTTTATTAAAAACAAACACAATTTTTCAACATATATATCGACTCTATTATACCATTGTTAAAAGCTAAGTGTCTATTTTGATATACACCGTTCAACAATGCAATATATTGAAAAATATCATAGAAATATCAAAATTTCTACGAAGAACTAAAAACATATTTTGGTCCACCAAATTTTTACTTTGGCCCACCCTTATTTCTACAGACGTGTATGGAAATAGTTCGGACTAACTATATTTAAGATCATTATCGGTATTCTTAGAGCAAAAATAGTGGGTTTTGAGGAGACTTTCCTTCTACTGTGAATTTCTGTAAATTTTAGGCATCTAAAAGTAAAATGATTTGGCTTATAGCGGTTTGACAGGCATTCTCAACCAACTTCATATCGTTAAATGTGATAAATTAAGAAGTAATCACCTGTAAATTGTCACAAGCTGCTTCTGCGTTCACGTACAACGGCCAAACGGTAATCAAAAAGATGTCAAAACTTGGCATGGCCAAAATATGTTTGCTTTAGAAAGAGGTAAACATATTTCGGCCATGCGTTTACCCACTTTTTCAACTTTTTCCAACATGTTAGAGTATACAAACTGTTTCTATGGCATTTTATTGATGTTACTACAACAACGAATTGTTTCAAAAGCATACATATTTGTTACAATAGCTTCCGGACGTTGACTTGTATATTACCACTTCCTCTTGACTTTGGGTTGACTCAGCAATGACTTTGAATATGTATGAACTAATTTCAAAATAACACTACCTAGAACCAGTTTTTCGCCGAAAATTATAGTGTAGTATGATTCTTAGTTGTGTTATTCAATGTTGCATGCATAGTTTTCTAATATTCATTGAATTTATAAGATAAAATGCGTAAAATGTTACCGGGTGGGCCAAAATATGCATGTGGGCCAAAATACCCCCGTTACCCTATATCATGATGAGGGACTCAGCTTCCGGCAGTTACTTCAACTATGGTTTCCCCGTACACGGTTTTGACTTCCTTTCTTGCTGATTGTCAGCCACAGCAGCAGTTTCTTGGGGAGCTTGGGGTGTGAAATGAACTTCACCTCGGAGCTCACTTCTTCAGTGGGGGAAGTAAAATACGAAATGCCCTGCCAATCGTTATCATCCAGGGTGGAAAGGTCTCATCATCCGTTACCACCATTTTTTCTGCTGACTCATGGGTTACTATGGTTGATGCAGCGTGGGTAGTTTCGTCAGTGTGTTTGAATGTAAACCTTTGTAAAATCCGCAATTTTGTCCACTTTTTAATGCAAACGTTATGCAATAGATGGCGTAGGTCAGATGATTTCGATATTGATTAAGACATTCCTATACACTATACACGATTTACATGAATAAAATTAACTTTATTTAATATAACATGTAAAACTTGTAAGCTATAGCGATTAAGAATTAAACAAGATGACGTCGGCTCTCTTATCCGGTCACCGACGTTCGCGTTAGCATCTATCAGGCTGACGGCTGTCAGTCGATAAGTCCTGAGGTGATGTCGGTGGGGGGCCTAGCAACACCTTCCCCTTTTGAAAAGCTGGAAACAGTTCCAATACGCTCCATCACTGTTCCTGCTTCCCAGATCCACTAGTTGTTCCGGTACACTTTGGCCCAGACGGGATCTTGATGACCGTAGTATCTCAACTTCGTTCCATACTTTCGGTTGAATTGTCCTTTTTATTTTGAGTTTTCGCTCTTGTGTAACTGTGTTGGTGGACGGAGCCGGCTCAACGATGTTCGAACTGGCCTACCAAGCAGCAACTCACCAGGCGATTTGCCACCAGGCTCGGCGCGGCATGGCGCAGATCGGTAGCACTGGAGAAAAGTGTCGATGGCTTCATCCAAAGCTCCTCCCGCTTTTGTAATATTCTTGAGAGATCTCTTGAAAGTATCAACAAACCTCTCTGCGAGGCCGTTTGATTGCAAATGGAAGGGAGCTGTCCTGAGGTGGATTATACCTACTTGATCGCAATAGTATTCTAAAGGATCCCAATGTTTCAGGAGCTCCAAACCTTACGAAGATTCCACGGAAAATTTCCACAGTTGCTACCACCCGTTTGGTGGTCTTCCTGGTTCGAATGACTTCCGGCTACTTGCTTGAAGAGTCCACCAGAATGAGGTAGAACCATTCATCTATTGGACCGCCGTAGCCGTGGGCTCACTGCTACGGCTTCTCGGAAGCTATTCAGAGCTTCAGATTTCTTCGTCGGTCGGTTTAAACCACGCTGGAGCATTCGTTGCAGGTCTGAAAGAGCTTGGCAATGTCTTCGTCGATGTGATGCAAATATACCAATAACGTACTGACTCACTATCGACCGCATTCGTTCCACGTCCGGAAGCCCTTCATGCAGTTCCTGAAGCGCCCATTTTTGATAATTGGGTGAAATAACTAAGCGCTCTCCATACATTAGACAATCGGCTACGACGTTGAGTGTATCGCGTCGCAGGTAAAACTGTTCTACTTGAGGATTGCACAGCTCTTTCTTTCTTGAAGGTCACCTTGCCTTGACGAACCGTATAACTTGTTGTAGTGCGTCATCGGCTTTGGTTTCCGCTTGAACCATCTTGAATGATAGCGGAAATACTTTAAGACTTTCGTTGATTACGCCTCTGATCGAAGTCTCCGTTTCAAGATTGACAATTACAATCTCTTCATCTGGACGGACGTGATGGTTGATCAATCGAGATAAAATATCCGCATGAGCAGAACTTACCGTTGAAACGTATCGAATATCGAACTCGTAGAGGAGCAGGGTCAATACCTATCTTTGCAAACGATTTGCCGTATATATGGTGTAACGGACACGGATAAAAATGTTTGATCAAATTGTGTGTTATTTAGTTAAGCTATTTAGCTATTTTGCCATCGCTCAATTTTAAATATTGATTTAGGTAAAGTTGAAAAAGGAACAGAATAGAAATAACATCAACAACCGGGTGTGCTGACTCGAGATAAACAAACTATGCTTTGATTATTTACTTTGAAAATTCGATAAGTCGAATATGGGCCGGCGCGTCGGCGTGCGCATGACTTTAGGCAAAAAGATATGAAAATTCAGATTTGTTTAAACATCGTAGCCGTCAGAAAGATTGTTATTATAGGCGCGTAAAGAAGATAACCAAGGGAGCGATAACGCTCTAGACCTTTTCCGTTCAGGTATCGGATTAGGGACAGGCAAATTTCACATAACTAGGAGTAGGAAAATTCTTTTGCGTTCTTTTTCTCTTCAGCAGAATCTTCTATCCTGCTTACTCTTAGTTGTAGATAGACATAGTCCGTAAGTAAAATCTTGTAAATAGTTTGTCAAATTTTAATAAATCATTCTTAGATTGAACATCGAACTCGCGCGTCGAATCTAATCCGAACGTTTCGATCACTCTGGTTGAGTTACTAGTAATAAGTGTCCATGAAATAAACTGGACAACTGTTGCTAGTTTTCAACTCAACCAAAGTTAGAAACCATTTAAAAAAAGATTCAACTAAAACATATAGGAATCCCCGTTTTGGCCCCAAAAATAGCGAGCAGCGGTTTGTGGTCCGTTTCGAAGATAAGCTCCCTACCGAACAACATTCGATTATACCGGGTAACGGCGAACACTAGGGATAAATCTTCCTTTTCGATCTAACTGTAGTTGGCTTCGGCTGACGTCAGACTTCGAGACACGAGACAAATTGCTTCGAGCGTCCTGTCAGGAAGTCAGGAAGCTCCCCATATCTCGGAATTGTTCGAACGAGGCTTGGGTCCATCGGATGTCGTAGTGTACGCATTTCGTTGACATATTTGCCGTAATAGTTCACGGTCATCGAGTAGGAGCGAAGCGTAGAAACATCATATAATAGCAACAATGAAGGAGTACAATTCAAAATCAAAGCGTAAATCATAAACAAGTTGAGGTAAATCGCTCCTATTCGACAGCATTTCAAGCGAAACTGGATGTTTCTGATCGTAATGTGTAGATCAAAGCAAGCTTTTTTTATTTTTTGAAAGCTTATGGATGAAGCATCACTAAATGACAACAAAAACTCTTTCGTGTTTGTTTAGCATGAGCATGAGTATGAGCATGATTGACCGCCCGCGGTTGCTACTCCGTTATTGCCAGATCAGCTGTAATTACACAGAGAACCAACAGATGATGCTTGGGACTAACATTCATCTTCAATGTGTAAAAACTGGTGACCTTAATCTTTATATTAGGCAATACCAGCGCCGGCCGCATCCGAATGCAGGTCAAAGAAGGAGTGTGTATAGGAATATGTTGACGTGATACTCGCTTCATTGGAAGCCGAGAACACCTCTGCACTTCCACGAGAAATCACTGGGATGTTGGAGAAAAGGTTAAGGTTTGCAGCAGGTTTCGTTTTGGTAAACGATGCGCTGAGTTCGAGTACCGGGTTCATAATAATAAATATCGCACGTACGAGTTCATTATACCTTCTACGGAAGTCATAACGCGATCAATATGTTAGATGAAGTAACACCGCAAAAATAAAGCGCACGCGAGAATACCGGACCTATGACTCAATCAAGACCGACTCAAATATTTGAACATCTGTTCATGTAGTTATTATGCAACTACCGAAACGTATCTCCCTTTGATTGATCTCAGCTGACTACCCAATGTTACGAAAGCTACAAGAGTTGAGTCCACGTTAACGCCTCGCGACTCCTATCACTTCTTCGTGAAGTGACCCTATTTATATCGAAAATTATAACACGGTTATAACCAATCTGTAGAAAATACGACCTCATGAAAGGTATCGACGCGAAGTCTCTAGATATTCGGTCACTCGGGCATCTGGCTTTGAGCCTAACAGGTCGACTAACGACGTTTCTTTTATACTGTTCGTCTGTTCTATAAAAGCGATTTTTTGTTTTGAGACCGATTTAAAGCAGTAATAAACTAAAGAGTGTTGTAGGGTCACGCACAGGTAAGTGTGGTACATCCTAGTGAAACGCAAAATGGTATACCACACTAAGTGGACGATTCGAACTAAGATATCATAAAACTCTCCCGGGCCGGAGACGCGTTTTACCAAAGCATTATGCACGACCGCTCAATCCCCGACTACCGACGGAGACGCTCGGGAGCACGATATTTCACGCCGATTCTCTATTAGCTGTCGATGCGAGTGTTGCCTATCAAATAGAAAAATCGGCAAAGTTTCATGCATCCAAAGCCCCAATAATTTGAAAAATGCAGATACGCAGATTGACCAAAATATATATCTTAAGTTTGTTGACAAAATGCCGAACTAGTCATTATTGGGACATAGTATACAAAAACCTCTGCTCAGAAACTAGACAAATCGAAAACATTGATTTATAAGATTTCGACTTCGACTAGCAACAATGCACCATACTCTGAATTCCACAAACCACACCAGTACTCTCTGGGTGACGAGTTCAAGTAATGTTACGCGTTATGTTGGCTCATTAGTAAGCTGAGCAATAGGGACCTTTTTGTCAAACGACATGCGTAAAAGCATAAGTAATGTCGAACTCGTCTCCGCGGCACGTTCACACCCGGACTACAGTTTTGTCCTGTACTTTTTTTTCACTTTACGGACTATACTTTTTTTGTATCCGACTACACACTTTATCCTGGACTACACCCGAAAGAAACAGGGTGCAGTCTCAAAACACTAATAACAAAAACAAATGCTCTCAAATGCCGTACGAAAAATATGACAACTGAGTGTAGCGTCGCTTGCGTGTTCGTTTTCGTGCTGTAAAGTGTAGTCCAGAACGGTGTAGCACAGCTGCGGAAACGAGCTTGACACACATTACAGTATTCCTGAACCCTTTATACAAAATGCCAGAACAATTATTATTCATTTCACCGTTTTGGATCTGCGCCTATAAAAATTTAGCATATTTAACAAAACTTAGCTATGGCGTAAAAATAATTATTCAAAAGCTAGTGAAGTCATAAATAGAAAAGGAATGACAATTGATATTAAAACATAGTCATCAGATATATTTCAGTTCGGAAATTCAAGACAATTTTAACATTATGAAATATCGCAAAATAGATAAACAGCAATCGTCTGGTACACCTTTTCATGCGGTGCATAAATTAGTGATGGGAAACTTATCGATACTTATCGATAATATCGATAAATGCTGGTCATCGATATTATCGTTAATTTTTTGACGTTAACGATAATTATCGATATTATAAGGGTGAGCACATGTCAGTGCGGCTGGTTACTGGAGGAGACCCAAAAGAAGGAGACCTCACCTACCCTACCCCAGGAGTTGCTTTTGCCGCTAGGTATTTGTTGGGTGCTGCTATTCGACAAGATTTAGCATTGTTGGGGGTGGTGAAAAGGTTCGCCCGGGTGTCACTGAGTTTCTGAGAAATAATGGTAACTAAAAAGGTATTTATAGTTTTTAGTTTCCTAAGAACAGATGAATTCGACAACTTAGTACTGGAGAACTTTAAAAAAATATCCAAACTTTTGCACCATCTCATAAAAAGCAATGATACGAAATTGTAATAAAATGCATTTTCTTTGGCTTGCCAACTCTTATAATATGATGGACATGCATAGCGGCAGTCTATTGTTAATTCTCTGGTAATTGTTTAGTTTAACTTGGAACTGTTTAAGTTTAAAGTATCTGTCACCCAACAAACAATTTTTAGTTCCACTAAAAACCCAAATCAACGAAATTGTTGCGCCAAAAAAGTATCCTGGTTTATACAGGGGATAGACAAAATAATTGAGATAAATAAAATTCTTTCGAATCCTGAATGGCCAGAACTTCACGAAAAATGAATCAATTTTGATGACCGGTTTCATCTCACTGGAAAACAGTATTATTTTAGTATTACTTGGGAACTTGGTGTGACCAACCTACACCGAAAATGTTTCGGATTTCAAGAGTGTGTGTCAAAGTGTACACCTTTGCAACGCATAGAACGTTTTAGGCAACTAAATTGTCTATCTAAAATACTTCATTTAAAAAAATCTGAGATCACCGATATTTTCTAAAATCACTTTTTGTTTTTAAAATTATATGTTTTTCAGAGTAGGATCTGTAACTCATTTTCTTATATTTTTGAAGGAAAGTTCAGATAATGTTTACTAAGATATATTGATTCATAAGAAAAATGTTCAAATACAGTTAGGTTTTCTTACGCGGGGGATTTTTTTTTTGTTAGAGAATTAGGGGGATTAGGGGGGATACATGCCTCTTGAAAAAACCATGTTAATACAGAAATCTGCTTGATAAACCGCTTTAATTCAAAAATTCGCGTAGAAAACCACGTTAATTTGAAAAACTGCATAAATAACCTTTTAGAGAAAATCCGCGTGAAAATAATCTGACCTTTTTAAATGTTAATCCAGATAACTTTCCAAACGCGAGATTGCAAAGTTGCTTGGTTTAATAAGACCTACACACCCACAATGTTCGATTGAATTCTGCTAGAGTGCTGCAAGCTCAAAGAAAATTAGTACCCAACAGGGAAAAAACCGCCAAAATCAACACCCATACTTAAAAAATTCATACCTCGATGATTCCTTGGCAAATTTTCAATCTATGGCTACCAATGAACCCGAAATAAATTCTGATTTATTGACAACATATAAACCTAAGTGAAACAGAATTTCAGAAAAAGTTCTACGCGTTGCAAAAATGTACACCCCGGCACACACTCCGGAAATCCGAAACATTTCCAGTGACCCTTGGGCACGTCCAGTTCTCAAGTAATACCAGGAAACTAGGACAGTTTTTCAGTAAAATGAAACCTGTTTTGTCAGAATTGATTCATTTTTCGTGAAGTCCCGGCCATTCAAAAATTGACAGAATTTGACAGTTAACCCATACATCTACTGTCACATTGACGTCAACGCAACGCAAACGTATCCATTCTGTTTGGGTCATCTCTGTCTCTGTTTTTAACAAATTTATATAGTAAAATTGCATTTGTCGAATAACGTTTGCGGTAAAAAAAATGGACAAAAATTGCCGATTTTTTACGGGTTTACCTTCAATCGCACTAACGAAACTACTCATGCATCATCAATCATAGTAACCCATGAGTTAGCAGAAAAAAAATTGACAGCTCTATCAGTCAAACTCTAACTGTGATGACGCTACTCCGTTCAGAAGTGTGCGCGTTCAAAAAACGGTACCCCACCGCGTCAAAAACGAACATCGTGCGGCACTTTGTGGACACCGGGTATGCCGGTTCTGGCATCTACAACATCAGAGCATCGAAAGAAAGCCCGGTTCCGGACGGCCAACGACCCTGAGCGACAAGAAGCTTCAAAGGATGCTGAAGAGGAAGACCGAGGGAAAAGTGGCTAAATCGCTGCGTGCACTTGGCCGAATGGTTGGTGCATGCTCGAAAACAGTGAAAAAGCATCTGGAGAACATGGACATACATGCAGGAAGCGGCAGTTCCGTCCACTGGTCTCGGAGCTGCAAGCAATGACGCAGCGACAGCGGTTGAATAAGATGGTCAAGTCGATTTTCCCGGCGAATCGCGACGCGACAGTGGTATTGGACGACTAGACCTATCTCACCCTGGATGGCAACGACTAGCAGGGCTCTTCGTATTTTACCTCCCCCACGAAGGAAGTGAGCACCGAGGTAAAGTTTATTTCACAGACCAAGTTCCCCAAGAAGGTGCGGCTGTGGCTGACAATCAGCGAGAAAGGAATGTCAGAGTTGCTCTTCTTTCGCTCCGGGCTGGCCGTGAACGGGAAAATTTATAGCACGAATTGCCTGACAGAAGTTGCGTCGTTCATCAAGAAATACCATAAGCGCGAAGACACGGTGTTCTGGCCAGATTTGACGTCGGCCAACTACTCGAAGCGATCGTTGGAGGAGATGGAGTGGCTAAATATCGATGTGGTACCGAAGTCGGCGAATCCGCACAATGTTCCCCACCTGCTTCCCATCGAGAATATCTGGACAAACTTGAAGCACAAGATCTATTCCAACCATTTTGTCGCGAAAACGGAGGAGAAATTTATAGAAAAACGAAGAAAGAGCTTAAAAACATGGCTACACGCATGTTTTCGTCCGCCATGGCGAATGTTCCGGTTAACAGCCGGAAGGCTGCACGCAAGGTCGTAATATTTTTTTGTGAGGAAGCTAACATGATAACCTTCCATGAAAAAAAAAAAAAATAAAACTCTTTCGTGTTTGTTTAGTGTTTTAGGTTGTGAAGTGCTTTTTGGATGCATGAATATTGATAGTAAGGTATGTAACGAGAATGTTTGTGTAGGGTAAGCATGTATAAAACGCCCCCCGGAGCATAACGTTTTTTTTTCGGAAACATACAAAAAATAAGATATGAGTTTTATACCTAAGTCTCTACCAGTTATTTCGATTCAATTAATGCAATCAGGTGTCAAACTTACAGTGTGTATGAAAAAATAAAATAGAAACCGTTCACTCACCTGCACCTTATGCCAGTGTCCGTCGTGCAGATCGCGCCCAACGGTGATAATCTGTGCCCCACCGCCCAGGTTGTAACGCAATCGTAGCGCACCTTCGACCAGTTTCAGCTCGAAAAAATCGTACGTTCCACCGTCGTCGGTGTACAGCACCAACCCGTTCGGTTGTTCCGTTTTAAATTCCAACTCTAGGGTCCCATTCAGCCCGGTGTACCACTTTCGGAACTGGGCAAAACTATTCTGGGACCCGTCCAACATGAAACCCGAGCAGCAGTGCGAACTGGCGCAGACCAGAATCAGCCCGGCCAGCAGCACCAGCCTGGGGACGCTGTACAGCATCCGCTGAACATTCGCAAGAACTAGATGATGCAAACTGCTGGCAGCACTGGCCGGCCGCCTCGTCGAGTCAAGCCGAATTTTATCACGATGGTTACGATTATGGTGACGATTATTACGACTATTTCTGGCGCATCCGCTGTCGCCGTTCATACACTTTACGAGCGGCGGTGACGTGTTTCGGGGGGATTTCCATTCACACAAACTGGAGGTGGAGGCCGGTCCCCGATGCTGACATTGGCCACCGCGCTTCTCGGCTGGGAGAGCTTTACGACGAACCGCGGCCATCTTGTTCTCATGCAGTGCTCCTCCGATCTCTCTCGCGGATGAGAAATTATTCTAAACTTCACTCACTGACCGAAGCACATGTGCTGGCGCTTTCCGAAAGGAACTCACGCGCTATTCGCTCTTCGTTCTCGACCGCTGCAAGCTCCGAGATTTCGCTGTTGTTAATAATTCTATGTTTTTTTTCTGTTTGTTTTTTCTCTTCACTTCACACAACAATCTAAATTTTTACAATTAACTGTGGGTGACAAAAACAGGATGCACGTTAGACACTATCCATCTTCTTTTTTGTGTCGAGTGGTTGAAATAGGTTACACTTTTTTTCTTGGTGGCACATCCACTTCACGTCTGATTTACTTTTACTATGCATGAGAAAAAGTCGAATCGAAGTGAATTCAAATTTCGCCCATGAATTTTCATGGACATGTCATTGTAATCAGGGGCTTACTTGTGATTGGGGAGTTTCTCCCCATAATACTTTTGAAAAGGGAAACATTCTTTGTGCAGGTAAACTTTCTAGCTCCGAGATGCTCCAGCGATTGAATAACTGCAACTGCAGCTTTTACGCTGCATTCTCCGAAAGATAGTGACACTTTCATTGTGTTTATAATGGTGTATCGGTTTACGTTCGACGCTCCAAAATGCACAGCATATGCAAACGTTCCACCGATAGAGACACAAACACATACGAGACCACGACATCGTATGTCGTTTCGGCGAATTGGAAAAGGATTTCCCGCTTTGTGTGGGTGACTGTGTGGAGTACAAGTATCGGCTTTGGCCATAGTATGTTGTGCGTAAAAGGTATTGATTGTTTCGGATGGTTAGTTTTTATATTCGCCACTGAGGGTTTCAAAGTGGTATTTTTGACAAATACAGCTGAAGAGAGATTTTTGTAAAATATCTGCATAAGTGGGAATAAAACAAATTCTGGTATGACCAGAACCAGCGCTTCTACCCTACAGAAATGGACTCCACTTAGTGGGGATAAAGAAATCTAGGAAAAATGAGGAAAGAAAAAAATCGCCGTAATACTCCCTGGTGAGGGGAACGAAAAGCGAATAGAATGTGGCCGCTGGCTGTCAGCTGACGAGAATGGAGTGGAGAGGTAGATTCGTGTCATTCATAGGTGAGGAAAACCCCCCAAAAAACCGACAGACTGTAGGATGAAAAAGATTAAATGCGTGGGAGTAGACCGTACTCTGTGGTTCTGTTTCTTTGGAACTGAAATGAACAATTTTGAAACATTTCGGATGAAACGTGGTTGAAAGCTATCTGCGAAATTAAAAGTATGTCAGCAGCTCTCATTTTGCATCGGTAGATTTTTTTAATAATCTGAGGTTAGATTGAAATTGGGTCCCAATATTGATTTACAATTGGCATGACAATGATTTACTGCAAACAATGTTCAAATTCATCAGATTTTAGTTACATATTAAAAACCTCAATAAATGGTATAGACTTTCAAAGTTTTCTTAAGAATCTTTGACAGTTTCAAAAACGTTTTGAATTTGGTTTCAATTTTCTGGTTTTAGATCCAAAGTTTTGTTTTCTCAAAAGTGTGAATCCGTGTGTGGTATTATTCTGTGAATCTTGTTTAATAATTTTGGCAACAAGGAGACAATATTTGTGGGTTCGATTTTAATATTGCGTTTTGGCAGCGTCAAACAATGTTTAGTACAAACTAAGTACCTACAAATCAGATAGGAAACCTTCTATACCGACAAAAGTTTGGAAAATTTGTTTTGTTCAACATTAAATTATACTGTGTTATAATTTTTGATAATGTAAAAAGATCGAAGAAGGTAAAAAATAACAAACAAAAATATCAAAATTCTGACACATCAGAATGGTAAATAGGACAAACGAATGCCAAAAACCGTTAAAAATTTTCATGAAACGTTGAAAATATTCAAATTTAAGAAAATAAAAAAAAGTCCACAGCAATGAAAATGGTTTAAAAACAACGGTAAAATGAATATTTCCAAAACGTTGAAAATTTTTAATAATACATCGGGTGAGCAACTATGTTCATGCACTGTGTTTTTATATAAATGTAACTTTATTTGAAATAAGCAATCGCTTGGAAATAGCTCAGCGGGTAACTCCTAACACCAAAGCAAGCTGTTCCTGCATTTGACATGGATCCTCATTGAGGAATTCTCGTAATTCAGCGATTTCGAAGGTATCTGGCCTTCCTTCAACATCAAAACTACCGTCTTCAATACGACGAAACCAGTCACGACAAGTTGATCCACTTAGTGCAGCATTTTAGTGAAATTTTTCAACTCTCGATGCGCTTCAGCCTATGTTTTCTTTGGATGAAATGGGGAAAGTAACACTTTCCGCAAATGACCATCGTTCGGCACAAAATCAGTCATTTTCACACAGCTAAAAGTATATAACACCACAATAAAATTACTAACGTATCAAAGGGGGGTACATTTCATATATCTCTGCTTGGTTAATCACGTTTTAGATATGTTAAGACCCATCACTTTGATAAACTGTTAACTGGTTAGATCAAATGATCCACAATAACGCTCAGATTAAACAAAAACCAATTCAAAGATTTATCAAATCAAAATAATTACCGAATGTCGACTATCAAAAAGAATAGGAATGACTAAGGAGATCAATAATACCAATAAAGTTTAAAACTTTAAGGAATGTCTTAAAAAGACTAAATAATTAAAATTGTTCAAACAAGCAAAAAAATATTGGGAAAAAGGACAGGTCAAATAATATAAAATAAAAGGCAAAGCTACAATAAAAATGATAAACTGTGAATTTAAATGTTCAACTTAATGAACATGTCAAAATTCGTTGGGAATAGCAGAAACTGCTAGAAAAGTTTAGAAAACATTTGAAGAGATTGAAAACAATAAAAATGTCACAAGACGCTCGAGAAAAATGAAAATTAAATTAAAAAAATATTTTCAAACTCGTCAAAAATCTTCGAACAATTTAGTGAAGCAAAAAGGTTTTTAAACGATAAACACTGCCAGAAAAAAAATAATTCAAAATATCAAAAGTCTAACATAATCGATAAAAAGGAAACATAAAAGGTAAAAGAAATAAAAAAATCTTGAAGAAGTTAATTTGTTGTAATTGGCCAAACTTGCCAAAAATAAACAAAAAAAACGAAAAAAATCGAAACAAGCCCGAATAATATCGTAAGAAAGTGACTTAGAGATCAGAACTGTAAACAAAAATTAGAAAAATTTACAAACTGTCAACAGAAAAAAATAGAATGTCGAAAATCGTTGAAAATATCGAAAAACGCTTAGTTAAAATATCAACCAATGTTAACGTTAAAGTATGTTTAAAATATTAAAAATATAAAAAAAAAACATCGAATATGTTGTTAGAATTGTTAAAAATATTCGAATCCTGAACAGGAAAAAAAGTTGTACGTAAGTAAACCTTACAGATAAAAATAAATTGGATATTTTTCCAAACCTGTATCATATTTCCAATTCGCTTATTTTTCGCTTTCTCTACTGCACACATTGTCTGCTTAATGAGCTTGAATGTTAACGGGTAAAAGCCGTTGTTAAAAATAGAAATTTAGTTCGAAAATTGGCAAATACTTCCAAATAAAATCATAAGAAATGTTTTATGATGGTAAAATTAACATAAACAGAAATTTCAAAAGTCATATTCCGAGCATTGGAAATTTAAAGTACCGACAACCGGGGTGAGATTGAGCCGCCCAATCTGCGACTTGTTAGCCATCTCTTCCGGGACAGAAGACTAGTCTTTCCTTGTTAAGTATGCGAGGAAACTTATTCAAGAGAGATTTATCTTGTGATCGTCATGAGATGGCTGACAAACATTGAGTTTTTACGGTAAAATCTCACCCCAGCTTACGGTATGCTAATATTCGTTGAGATCCTAAATACCTTCAAGATGTAGAATTAAATGTCAAAACTATTAAAAGTCAAACTATAAAAGGAGGTTGGAAAATATTGAAATTATCTAAAAAGTCATAAAAAGGTAAATAAATGAATACAGGCCCTAGAGCTCAAACTGAAAAAAAAAAAGATTATGGTTTTTTAACCGTTCATGCAAATTTTGGTGCCCCTAATGTTTGCATTAAAAAAATGGATGAAAATTGCCGATTTTTCATGGGTTCACCTTCACACCCACTAACGAAACTACTCATGCCGCATCAACCATAGTAACCCATGAACCAGCTGAAAAAAATTGACAGCTCTATCAGTCTAACTCTAATCGTGATGGCAAAAATAGTGAAGCTACTCCGTTCGGAAGAGTGCGCGGTCGAAGATCGGTTCCCTACCGCGTCGAAAATGAACATCGTGCGACACTTTGTGGACGCCGGAATCCCCCCCTCCCTTCCGACATCTACAACACTTTGGCACTATTGGATAACAATCAGAGTACCGAAAGAATGCCCAGCTCTGGACAGCCGAAAACAGAGCTCCTAAGGAAGCTGAAGAGGAAGACCGAGGAAAAAGTGGCTACTGCCTGCGCTTGGCCAGGAGGTCGGTGTAACCGGCCTCTCAGTAAAAATATACCTGGCGAACATGGACATACATGTTAGGAAGTGGCTGTTTCTTCCACTGGTCTCGGAGCAATGACGCAGCGTAGCGGCCTAATTAGATGAATCAAGTCCGGGATCGCGCACGGCCCTACGTTGTGTATTAAATTCGCCCTTTGGCATCACAGGTGGGGCAATTACGGCCCAGGGACGAGCTTTCTTTCGCCACGACACAAACGCAAATCTTCACTTTAATTACTGTACATTTATTCTAAACGGAAAATATTTACAACTGAGCAGCGTGCCGGCGCTGTCGCCGGACGCAAATTGACTGACCACAATGAACACTGGCGCTGCTGTGAAGAGCGCTTTTATAGGCTGCCTCTCGGACGGCAGCATTGTCGAGCCAGAACAAAGCTTATAATAATCGCGCGCAAACCAGCGTCGCTTGGGCCTCAGCTGGTCACTTACGGATGGCAGTAATGCCCAGCTGAGGCGGGAGTTTTGGCGCGAACAAAAAGATTTTCCCGGCGAATGGCGACGGGGCGATGGTGATGGATGACGAAACCTATATCACCCTAAATGGCAACGACTGGCAGGGCGCTTCGTATTTTACTTCCCCCACGAAGGAAGGGAGCTCCGAGGTGAAGTTCATTTCACACGCCAAGCTCCTCAAGAAGGTGCTACTGGGGCTGACAATCAACGAGAAAGGGAAGTCAATGCCGCTTTTCTTTCGCTCAGGACTGGCCTTAAACGGGGAAATTTATAGTACGAAGTGCCCATCGGAAGTTCCGTCATAATGCTGCGGCTAAATATCGATGTGGTATCCAAGTCAGCAAACACGCCCAACGTCCTCTAGCTGCGTCCCATTGAGAATTTCTGGGCAAGCCTGAAGCGTAAGATCTACCCCATCAATTTTGTCGCGAAAACTGAGGAGGAAATGATACATAAAACGGAGAAATAACTCAAAGCCATGCCAACACGCATATTCTCGTCAGCCATGGCAAATATTCCGTTAGCCAAGTCAGAAGTGCGTAGTCTTCAGAGACTTAAATAAAGTTTTCCCGTAAGCAAACGTAGAAGCGACAAACCTGGCGCGTAATTATTCTGTGGCCTTTTGATGCACTACTATCTTTGCTAGAGGCTCCAAAATCTACAGGAATGGTTAAAAAGTTATAACCTTTCATTTTTTCTGGTTGAGCTCTAGGGCACAAAGTTTGACGAGCACTGTACAAACAGAAAAAATCAAACAAAGCAAAGTGTAAATTTGAAAAAAGTTTATAATCATTGAAAATGTATAAAAACCTTGAAGATGTCATAAAATGACAAAACTCTTCAACGACGACATTTATTTGACATAAAATGTCAAATAAATATGTTAGAAATATTCAAAAAATTCGAATAACATAATAATAAATTGGAATGAAGATTAACAGAAAACAGTTTTTCCGTTAGAGATTCCAGAAAAAAAAAACGAAAAAACGTCAAAAATTGTCTTATCGTTCGCAAAAGGTAAAAATCGTTAGAAATGTCTCAAATCAACGAAAATGTTGTATAAAATATTAAATCGCAATGTAAAATACGCCACATGTCGAGAAACATGTGTAAAGACCTTGAAAGGTAAAAAAATATTTGAAGGCAGAACTCGGAAGAAGTATGAAAAAAGAAAAAAATGTTGAAAAAATGTCAATTAGTTAAAAAATGTCAGAACTATACTGCCGGTAACCGCAAGTCAGTCCCATCTGTAAAAATGTTAAAACGAGAAAACAGCTTCGATAGATATTTCATTCACGCTCAGTTATCACTTATATAAGATGAATTATTTTGACAATATTCATGCTAAAATATAGTTTGCATACTAGCCCGCACTAATTACGTTGTAAAAACCATTGGTATAATTGATTTTATGATAAAAACCTTGAGTGTGACTGACTTGCCGTTACATTCTACACCGAAGAGAAAAGTAACCGCAAGTCAGTCACATTGCCATGTTGAAACTATAGTGCGTGTTGACGTGTTGTAATTCGTTGCCGTGGAAAACTGTCAATCCTTCGCTGTTAGGAAGTGTATGTTCATGAGAACCTTTTAAGAAATGTCGACGTTGGAAAATCTCATGATGTACGGAACCGATGATAGCTCATCCGGTGAGGACTCGGATAAAGAAACTGAAGCCGGGACTGCAGTTCCGACATCAAATGTCAAGTTGATCCAAATCCATTTGAGGTTCGAGCATCACCTTTGGAAATTTCTTGGAACGATTCTGATGCAAGTTTTTTCGATACTCAAGATTATGCGGATAGATCTACGAAGAAGCGAACCAAGAAAAAAAATTGACTTGAATTCGTATTAGCAGAAAATTGCTCCACATAAATTCATCACCAATTCAAACTAAAAAATAATCCCAATAATTGATAATTGTTACTAGATAACTTATTTTCATCTAAACGATCGTATCGAACTTTTTTTTACTCCCCATTCATGTTTGCATGTTTTTTTTTTGTAAATCGGGACTGACTTTCGGTTATTTTTCATCTGGGACTGACTTGCGGTTACTTTGCCTAATGTGACAATTCGACTTGGTATTGATTTCCACTTTTGTTGAACAAACCACTATTTTTTATCGGTACATCTGAAAATATACTCAAAGCTAGGCCAAAATACGATGCTAACTCAAAATTGACAAAATTACAGATGGGACTGACTTGCGGTTACCGGCAGTATAGATCTTAGGTAGAAACAATAAACTAAAATGCAAAATCATTGAGAAGTTAAAAGTGTCGAAAATTATGAAAATATCAAAAATTTGTTGAAAATTGTCATAAAAGTTTGAACAAGAAAAAAACTTGAAAAAGTTCCAATCGCAATAATTAATGAAAAAGCCAAAATGGTTTCAATCTTCTGAGCAAGTTTCAGAAAAAGGCGAATGATAAATGAAGATCAAAATTATGAAAGTCAACCGTTAGAGTGATTAGAGATCTCACAAAGGGTAGAAAACGAATAGGTGAAAATACGTTAGAAATCTTACTTTAATCTGCAAAAATAAATAAGTGAAAGAGTATAGCTTTTCTTCAAGCGGTCCCTGTGGATTGTGGTGCCTTTAACCAACCCAGAAGTGCGTTCAGTCTTCAGAGACTTGAATGAAGTTTTCCCGTAAGCAAACGATGCAACGAACCCGGCAAGCAATTACTCTGTGGCTTTTTGGTTAAAAGGTTAAAAAGCTACAATCTTTTATATTTTTTCAGTTCGAGCTCTAGGGCGAATCATGTGTTATCTAATCGTTTAAAAAGGTTAACAAAATAGAACACTCCGAATTGTCAAAGTCAAATGAAAATGCTGTAATAAAATGTTAAATCACAATTTAAAAAACAATTTAAAAAAATGGTTTGAAATGGTGAAAATTTCCTGAGAAAAAAAATCTGCAATTGAAAAAAAACAACATGCCACAACTATTTAGGATGGTTAAACATAATAAACAAAAATTACAAAAACGGCCAAAAATAGGGAAATTGTTCAAAAGGTCTTAAAATTTTTTATAATGGTTTTATTGTAATAATTTATCACAATAGGTAAAATATGTTAAGGACGGTCCAAAAAAAGGATCGAAATTGAGAACAAAACTGTTAAATAGAAAGCTAAGAAATTCAGAACTGTCAAATAGGTTAAAGATGTCACAAAAGGTAGAAAAGATGAAAATGTCAAGAATGTTGGGACAGGTATAAAATGTTTCAAAAGTTTGCTTCAGTCTAAGAGAATTTCAAAACAACCAATTTCAATAAGGCTTAACAAAGAACAAAGAAGGTTGAAGGTGTCAAAAAGCGTAAGAAGAATTCAATCGTTAAAACATTTGAAAAATCATGGCAAAACGTTCAAATCATATCCATAACGTGCAAAATATCGAGGCCGGTAAGAATTGTTTATAATGTATAAAAGCGTTTAGAAATGTGAAAAAAATCGTTGGAAATAACAAAAAAAACGAACAGAGGCAAAACAACCGAGAAAACAAAAAAAAAAACATGTCAAAGCATTAAAACGGTAAAAATGATTCAAAGTCAAAAAGTATATCCCTACATGACCTACATTTCAAAAGAGATAAAAAATAGTGAGAAAAGTTCAAAAAAATAAATTAGTGTTGAAAAACGTTCAAAACGTCGAAAAACGTGATAAATTAAAAAAATGGTAATTATCTAAAAAAACGACGAAATCATTGAACAAGATTAAATATGTTAAAAAGGTTCAAACATGTTAAAACTGTTGAACTGTTGTTGAAATGAGATTAATTGCGAAACTCTCAAATGTTAATATGTCATAATGGAAAATACCTGCTGGCAAGAAAGTGTAAGTCAACTGGAACAGAAGTATGAAATGTAGCATACCGCTTACATTAACTGAGAGGGACGGTTTTGTTGAGCTTTGAATCAGATCATTCGATATCAAAGAACTTAAGCATTGATTTGCTCTCAGGCTCCTCTACACAAAAAACCTTTCTTCAGACAGAAAAAACTTGTCGAACCATCGGAAATTTTCATTCACTCATAGCACGTTATACCTCTCAATAACTTCGCTTGAGGCGATGATAAAGTTGATAGAAAATGAGAGATTAAGTAAGTCTGGGGGGAGTATAAGCAGGTAACTTTTGAATAATTGACACTGCAGGAAGTTCACAGAAGTTCAAAAATTACTGGCTTTAGTGGGGTCCATAAAACATCTGAGAGGGAATTCCTTCAGGCCCAAAACCCCTACAGGAGATTTCAAAGCCTCGGAAACTTCCGGTGCGTTTGTTTTGTTGACGTTACAACCAATAGAAAATTTTGGAAAATGTGCATGAAAACTTATATTCGCTATCTGTTTTCTGTGAAAATGGTGAGACAATTTTCGGATTTTTGCTTTATTTTTTATCCACGTTTTTCAAAAACGCCTAATCAAATCCCATTCCGTGATTACAGCAGTTTGCGTCTGTTTTGCAGGGGATTTTCCCCAGCACCCAGAAAATGGCGAAAATGATAATAATCGATTGATGTTTAGTAACCGCTAGTTAATTAGATTTTTCTTTGCCGTCATTGGAATTGTCGATATTAATCAATTTTGTCGAATGATGGACACAGTTGATTCTTGATTAATCCGTTGTCCACACTATATTTTGGAAGCAGGAGTGATTCCAAGAGGATTTCGAAAGAAATTCAATAAGATTTCGAAAGTGACTCATTAGTCTTACTTTTTAAGATATTCTTCTTTAATGAATATTTTGAACAATTTCGAACAATCTGTTTTATGATGCCGAAGAGCATTTTAAGAAACATTTTCGGAGATACTTTTAAGTTAAAATGCCGAAACAATTTTGTAGAGTTATTAAATTAAAAGTCTATACAGATCGTTAGGTATCACAGTCAGAGCAGACGAAATTAATTATTCAATGGAATCTTCTCAAAATAGATGTCCGCTTTCAGCCAACAAACGGACAAAAAATATCCACAAATACACGCACACCCCCTCACAATTGACAGCGGCAATCACTGATTCCAAAGAACGAACGCTGACCATTAATTAGAACCGTATCGCAATACTATTTTCCCGAATCTTCCAGCGTACTCCTGATTGTAACGGGATTCATTACTACAGCCAGATTGATAGTAAAATCCACAACCATTGTTACATCGACCGCCATACATTCACACAACGCATTCACAGACACATACTCGCCTTGTCACTCATCTCCGACTTTTCCCAACTCAGAAAAAGCACTCTGGGAGAAAGTTTAGTTCAACTTGAAGAGTGAGAGAGAGAGAGAAATTGCCTTTTAGGACATTTCTCCACACTTCATTCCTTTTCGTTCCATCTCTCTCCTCTGTCTCATCACTTCTGTTTCACCTTCCTCGTGACACTGGTTCAGAACCGCCAGAGAAATCAATACAGAAATCCTTGACAAGAAACGAACGGCCAGACCATCGAGTTTGGGCATTTTTCGTTCACTTTTGCCAAACATTACAACGCGCGCGGGTGAGGGGGTGAATCATCGGAAAATATAAAATATCCTCACAGGATCCTGCTCTCAGCTGCCGCTGCATTAACTAACATTTGCTTTACTGATAATTTCGTTTTGTTTGTCTGTTTCAGCTGTTTTAATCCCCAACAATGTAAGCGAGTAGCAAATTATTTCGCTGCGAAGGAAAAATCGCACAAATACACGCACAAACACGCGCACCTTTTTTCATTCTTGTCTGCCACCAGAACAAGTAAAACCTGTTTCAACCTTACAACTCACTAAGATTCTCACCTTCACTAGTTTTTTTTTCGACTGTCGTCAGGAACTATTAATTCTTTTTCTCGTCTATATATTTGTATCACGTAATCCTCGAAAAGAACTCCTCGGGGAAAATCCTTCCAGCGTGTGATGATCGAAGAAAAGTTATCCCGCTCGCATGCAGCAAGATGCTCTGACCTCGTCGCGAGTCACTTTTAGTCGACATTTTATCACTTTGAGTACAGTTAAAATTGCCATTTCCCAGCGGCAGAATTCGCGTTCAGAACCTTTTTGTCTTCTTTCGCGTGCCCGATATCTTCCAGGAAATTCACACTAAATCACACACACACACACAAACAGTCAACTACTTTGCCCGATTCTTCATCTTCTTTGCACAGTCGGTTCACTGCGGTAAACTCCAGGAATCCACTTGGCCTCACAGCACTTGCAATTCCGCACACTTCATCCAAAGCAGAGCAGGAGTAGTAGTGCTTGAAGTTTTGGGGTGGCAAAAAATGGGGATGAGAAGAAAATCCAGTCCACTAAGTGCAGTGCAGAGTCACTTCCCGGAATCGTGTCGACCGTTTCGCAGCGGGTATTTCCCTGTCCGTCCACATCGGGTTACAAAGCTCAACTGCACTCTTCGGAACGGCGACAGTCGCCGTCGTTGGTTAACTTTCCAACCAACGGATAGAAGGATGACGACGCTCCCGCAAAAGGGAAAGAGCAGAGCTTTCGGTCCGCGCGCCGTGGGAGGTTGAGTTACATCGTGATTCGACCTTCCCAATGATGGGAGAAAGTGCTGCTGCGAGTGTTGAGTTTTTTTCCCTTTTGCGTGCTCTGTTTTGGTGAACGAACGCACCAGTGGAGAGCGATTCGGCGCACTGTGAACGGGGGGAATATACCGTTGCAGTGTGTGGGCATTTGACGACACCAACACTATGTTTTGGAACGAAAGATTTCTACTATTGGGTGAAGCGCGTTGGTTAGAAATTTTGACAGGAGTCAGTGTTGATGACAATTATTCGCGACTGACGGACGGAAGATTCATTCATTGGAAGGCTATTTGAAAAGGGCGTTACTGTTGAACGAATTAATATTAAAGAGTTTTAAACCGTTGTGCGGGGCATTTTTTGATATTTCAGTTTTATCATGTTGTGTTGCTAAAATACATTTTAAGTTTGTACATTTTTTTACAGGTTGATGAAACAATGCTCTTTGCACCATTTTGAATAAGCTGTTTTGGAAAATTACTCGTTTGTACTTGTCAGAACACGAGAGAGCTTCGATAGCCGTGTAGAAGTAAACTATAGCTGCTGAATCTTTTGTTCCAATATCCATTATTTTGGTAAGTCGATAACTTTCTTATATTTGGCCATAAGTTTTATTAGTTCTGAGCTAAGGATTGTTATTGTAGCAAAAGTGTTGGAGGCGGTCATTTTTGTGAGTCAAATAGCAAGGTAATGTTCGTGTTTGTTTTGTATGAACCTACCGAAAGACCAATTATATTCTTTTTAACAGATTTTTATATGTATCCCTCTTTGCGATCTCTTTTAACGATTTATATATACTGTTTTTGAATGTATTCGGTCTCATTTGATATCTTGGTAGTTTTAAAATAAAATATATCGCTTGACATTTTTGTCCTAACCTTTTTTTTTAATTTTGACGTCGTTGTCTTCATTTCTGTTTGTTTCAATGTTTTGATACTTCCTTTATTTTGAAAAACGATTCAGATATTTCAGGAATTTTCAGCTCCTTTTAACACTTCAAAGATCATTTATCTTAACACAACTATTCTTTACCAAACATTTTTCAATTTTGACATTATAAGACTCAACACAGTTTTTGCCCTGGAGCTTAAAATGAACAAAAAGAGAAATATTATAGCTTTTTAATCATTCCTGTGAATGTTGCTGCCCCCAGCCAGCTCGGAAGTGCTTCAAAAGGCCACAGAGTAATTGCCCGCCAAATTCGTCACTTCTACGTTTCCTTACGAATAAACTTCATTCAAGTCTCTGAAGAATTTACGCATTTCCGAGCTGGCTAGAATTAGAATAGAATTCACAGAAATGAATTACAAGCTTTAATTATTTATTTTTTTCCAGTTTGAACTCTGGGGCAATTTTTTTTGCCTTTATCGACTAGTTGTTAACACAGGTATGTTCGAATTGATGATAAATTAACTATTTTATGTTAGTAACCGTTTCTGTGAACTTTGATGCTCCTAGTTAAATTTTCCCATAAGCAAACGTAGAAGCGAGGAACCTGGCGAGTAATTATCCTGCGAGCTTTTGAAGTAGTTTCGAACTGGCTGGGGGCACCATAATTCGCAGGAATCACATATTCAATCACATGAATGACATTTTTTGTAATATTTGACCTACGTTGTCATTTTTCTCAGATGTTTTTGACCTTATTTTATACATATTCCCTTTAACTTTTTAAAATATTTTTTGACATTTTTACTTTCTTTATTTGTTTTATTTACACATTTTTTCGACATTTTGTCAGTCCTTTTGTCCTTTTGTGCATTTATAAAAGTTTTATACTTTTTGTCATTACAACATTTTTAATTACTACACTGGTAAACACAAGTTTGGGCCTAGATCTCAAATTGAAAAAATAAAAGATTATAGCTTTTTAACCATTTCTGTGAATTTTGGTGCGCTGGAACAGAAAACTTTTACAGACACTTGAATGAGTTTTCTCGTAAACATAACGTTAAGCAACGAATCCGGCTAGTAATTACTAAGCGACACGTTTGTATACACTAGGGATTCCAAAATTCACAAAAATGGTTAAAAAGCTATAATAGACAGACAGACAGACAGACAGACAGACAGACAGACAGACAGACAGACAGAC